>NC_056741.1:132712524-132887760 GCF_019279795.1 Protopterus annectens
ATTCAATTGTATAAAAATGTCACTAGCAGATGATGGGTTAGTATAGCTAGAAGGACCCTGATCATATTATGTATATTTTAACTGAAAAAATGTCATAGAGATGAGGGTTAGATAGCTAGAGGACTATAACAGCCTCCCTGTTGCAGACATGAACGCTTACATTGACTCAGGTCCAAGAAATGCAGTGGAAAAAAGTGGGAAGGAAAAGGTACACCATTTGGTGTCTGTATTTGCTAAATGAATTTTGCAAAACAACCAGCTAGTAACCATATAATAATTAAATACACAAACAGCAGCAGTGAACTGACCAGCAAATAGTGATACTGAGGGTGATAGTGATGAGACCTTAGTAATTAGCCTGTTACTGGGTTACCTATTAAGGCAGACATCCAGTTTCATGCTATTAGATTACTGATTTTCATGTTGTGAAGGTAGGAACATTTCTATGTAGTTCATCTGCATCTCCATAGGGTATGGATATGGAGTGGATTCATTTTAATCAGTCAGTATATGGAAAAAAACTTACAATAACAAGAAAAATAAATGACCCATGCAAATGTACTTTTGACTTCAGGAACAGTAGAGAAAAAATGTCTATATCATATGCATACCTACTGCAAGAGACCAGTATGAAAAACATACACAATAGTATAGAAAAAATATATCATAAGCATACCTATTACAACAGACTGGCCCCGGAAAAGTGCAATAGCGCAGATCAGTGTATGCATCATATACATATCTTAAGCAGTGTATTAGTATTAAAGGCACACACACTCAATATTGCATACAATTCCTGTATTATATTCATACCTAGAGCAATAGTTTGTTTTCACAAACCTGCAAGTTTTGATGAAAAATCCCTGCATCACATGGCATTAGACTACTTCTGTAAATATGCATAGTACTACAGAAAAAAATGTTTGTATCATATGGCTACCGAAAGCAATAGGCAAATATTCAAAACACGTACATGATATGAATTCAGAGTAAGTGATATTAAGTTATGCCACAGCATGCTATTAACTCACCACTTCCACCTGCCACAGAATACTATAGAAAGAATTGTTATAGAAAAAACAAAGATGTTTCCATTTGGTATGGTGACCAGGGTTAGAGCTTGATCATGTATTTGCTGTGTACAGTCAAGATTACCTATTAGTGTGAAACATACATTAATAAATATTTCTGGAAATAACACTAAAATGTATTACATTTATTATAGGTGACTGTAGTATGGAATATGGTAGTCAAAGTGTGACTAGAATAATGGACACGTCTGGCTTTAGAGTATGAAATGAAGTGAGACATACACAAGTAGACTTCTGTCAAGGTGAAGGATGGTCATTCTGGACACACTTGTTCAACAGTATAAGAGATTATGAGAGATGGAGAAGATTGATTTTGTGGAAGAAAATTGAACTTTGTACATTTTACAATAAATTATCTTAGCACTACAGTCGAATTGGCCTGCAGTTTGTGGTATACTACAAAGTTTTGGCATATTTGGTTGTGGTTCTTCAAGTATAAGAGATTGATTGCTTTACACATGGATATCACCAGATGGGAAATAATGAAATCAGACTGACTCTGGACTCTGCACTCAGAGATAGAGGAGCTCTACAAAGAGGCAAAAACAAAAACTGGAGCTGACTGAAGGGGTTTAGATCTTTACGTTCTTATTGCAAATATTAGAATTAAGATAAAGTAAACAAGAAAAGCCACCATGCAACTAGACATGAGCTTAACAATATTCAAAAAGAATAGCTAGTGCAGTGCAGATCAGATTTAAGAGTTTAGACCTGGTGGATAGAGCAACTGAAGAATATTAGACAGAAGCCATGTGATTCTGTCCAGGAAATGACAATTAAATACATTCTGATGGCTTAGTGGTTATATTCTTTGACTATTGTGTACAGGTTCAAGACCTGCAAGGGCTGTATATTTTTCCCTCCATTAACTGGGAAAACTACTCCTGTACCAATACACTTGCCCAACCCTGTCTGGAATTCATTAATTCCAATGCCCTGGACCAGCTCATTCATACCCCTACTAGAGATAGCAACATCCTTGACTTGGTCATTACTAGCATGGGCAACTGTTGCTCTACACCAATAGTCAACTCCTTCCTGGTTAGATCTGACCACAAACTATTCACCTGGGAAATCCACATCCCTTCCACCCCCACCCCCCCACAAAGGTAATCACTATGAAAAAACTTCTCCAAAGCTAATTTTGGGCTTCTAAAAACAGAGGTAGCTAACTTCACAGCACCCATGCAAATGGAGAATAGTTGCATGACCGCCAAATCATACACCAATGCACTGTATGAACACGTACACAAATGCATGGATCTCACCATACCCAACAGAACCAAGATGCTCTCAAAAAAAAAAAAAAAAAAAAGTGGTCCCTGCCAAGTTCCAAGACTGGAAAAAATCTCCCTTATCAGCCTCAACAAAAGGTTGAGGTCCCTCATCAAATCCTCTAAAGCTAGCTATGAAAACAGAATTGCAGCAGATAGTAAAGACAACCACAAGGCCTTCTATAGTTATATAAAGAGCCTGCACGGCAATACCCAGATTTGCTCTGAGCTACTGCACAATGGTACCTCCCATACCGAGGCAACAGATATTGCCAACATACCGGACAACAGATTCAGTGCTAACTTCACCCCCCCCCAAAGGACCAATCACAATACCAGTAGATTCACAGGAACCCAGTATTACTGCTGCACATGTTAAAACAGCACTGTCCAAGGCCAAGAATACAACTTTTATGGGACCTGACAGTATCCCCAACTGTGTTCTACATGAACTACAGAATGAACTGGCACTTCACCTGTGTGTTCTGTTCAATCACAGCCTCACCTCAGGCTTTGTCCCTACCAAATGGTGGACTGCTACAGTCATCCCTCTCCACAAGAGAGGACCGACTACAGACCCTGGGAACTATTGCCCCATTAGCCTGACGAGTCTGATATGCAAAGTATGAAACGCAATCATCATGGACCTAATAAACAAGGATATAGGGAATCTTCAAACTCTGGATCCTACACAGTTTGGTTTTGTGAAGGGTAGCTCATGCCTGCTCAACTTGGTCGACTTCTTTGAGTCAGTCACCAGAGCTGTGGATGAAGGCAAGGTGGTTCATACAGCCTTCCTTGATCTGGCCAAGGCTTTTGTTACCATTTCTCACTCAGGAATCATAGAAAAACTCACTAAGCTAGGCATCAACCCCTATTTCACTAGGTGGGTTGCAAACTGGCTCACAGAGCCCACAGTATGAAAGTAGCTGACTCCAAGTCAGACTGTCGACCAGTTACGAGTGGTGTCCCACAGGGTTCAGTCCTGTGTCCTCTCCTGTTTGGTATCTACTACTCTGATGTCCAGGCCAACATGAAGAGACTCTGGTTGACAAAGTTCGCCGACAATTGCAAGTTGGGAGCTATTATTAACTCCCCAAGTGATGCTGACAGCCTACAGAAAGGCCTCACTGCCAGAACCATGGCCTTAAGCTCAATGCAAAAAATGTGTCATCATCCCCCTTGGGAAAAACCCAGTTCCCTTGAATTACCACATCGATGGTAGTCCACTGAACACAGAAGGCATTATAAGAGCTCTAGGAACACAGGTTGACAGCAACCTCTCTTTTAACCACCACATTGCCATTGTGGTCAGAAAGTCCTTCTATGTGGCACATCTCATTACTAAGGGTTTTGCATCCAGGAAGAAAGAGGTGATTGTCTCCCTCTACTCTTCCCTCATTAGGCCAATCATCGAGTACAATGCCCCATTTGGTACCTCACTAGACACCTGCAACAAATGCAGAGGCCACAAAAGTACCTCACAAAGAGGATCCTAGGCTTTAAACACTTGTCCTACATGGACAGACTCAAAAAACTTCAGCTATTCTCTGTCTCATATAGCCTACTTAGAGGCCATCTCTGCTTGACTTACAAAGCCATGTATGACCCAGCTCTGTTAGAAATGCTACATCTAAAGAAATCCCAATTCCTCCAGACCACATGCTCCAGAGACCTCAACCTCATTACCACAATCAACAGAGCATGTTGGAGGGATACGTTCATAACCCAGAGACTGCCCATGCTATGGAATTGACTTCCGATACATGTCAACAGAGCACCTCACTGGCCCTCTTCAAGAGGAATATTGATGAGTGAATGGGAAATAGAAAATTCACCCTGGGGATCACTTCAGTGGCTCTACTCGACAGAGGCACTGGGAACTAAGGTCGGGTGGCACAATGCCAGGATAATACTATGGGCTAGGCTTGTAAAGGCTCCAGGGCCATTAGCCTAGTACACACCTATGAACCTATGAACCTATGAAAAGGAAGAAGATGAAGAAAGCAAAATGTGTGACTTTGAAGGCTTTAAAAGTGGCTAAAGAAATAACGGTAACAAGAGACAACGGACATGGGGAAAATATCAAAGTGAATATGGAGTTTCAGAGAATATGACGAAGATCCACAGCAGTAATTAGTTTACCCAAAAGACAATACAGAATGCTTCCTAGTACAGACTTTGTACCTCTGGCTGCATTGAAACCTGTGAGATAGCATCTTTATGCCCTAGCCAATAAAGTGATTTAATTTCAGTTATATTTTAAAGTTTGCTGGACTGAAGTTAACCTCCTGTCTGCCAGTTTCCTCTGTTAAAACATATACATTTAAACAGTTACAATACTGCATGTACATTTCTGTTCTCTTCAGCAGGGCGCACTCTAGATACATTTCAGACACAAACACTTTACACACACCTTTTCAACACAAACATCTGTACCAATCAGTTTGATATACACATGACAGAGTTGTAATGGATTCATAACACAAGCATCGTGTACAAATCAGTTTGATATTCACAAATGACATATAATTATTTACAAAATTCCAGTTAGCTGTGCTGGCAGTACCTCCTATTGTCACACCTCTTCCGCCTTCAAAGACTCAAGCTAGTTTTTCAAGTGCCCCTTGAGAAACGTTGCTTGAGAGGAATGAATACATTATCCCATACCCTGTCTTGAGATCCCAGCTGGCTTTACTGCTGACCCCCATACAGTGCTGCACTGTCGCATCATACGCCTGCAACCCTAGGATCCACCATAGTAATTTGGGATTTTACTGGCTGGCTTGCTGTAGCCACAGATGCCCCTCAGACTCCTCCTTCTTCTTTCCACTGCAAATACTCAGCACAAGGGCATCTCTATTATGGTAAGGCTTCATCATGTTAATATGGTACAATTCGTGTCCCTGCCCCCTGCCTAGCAATTCTACCATGCAGTTAACATCACTGACCTTCCTTACCACCTTGAAGGGTCCCTCCCAAGCTGCCTGCAGTTTATTGTGTCTGACAGGAATGAGAACCATAACCTGCTGCCCCACAACATACTCTCTGGCTCAAGAATTCCTGTCATACCAGACCTTTTTCTGCTTTGGGCTCCTGCCAGGTTCCATGAGTTCTCTGAGCTTTGCCCTGAAGTTTAGGACATATGCCACAACAGATTCATTGTGGGATTCACACTCACCCTCCCACTCATCACAAATCAAATCTATAGGTCTTCTCACCCTATGCCCATACAGCAACTTAAAAGGTGAGAAACCTGTGGATTCCTGGGGTACCTCTTAGTAAGCAAACAACAGATGGGGCAAATATTTGTCCAACTCCCTCTTAAACTGATCTGCAAATGCCCATAGCATGGTCTTTAGTGTAGTTTAACCTCTCCACCAGACCATTAGTCTGAGGGTGGTAGGGGGTGGTTTTAGGTGCTTCACCCCACAGCATTCCTACAGACAAGCCAGCAGGTCTGACATGAAACTGGCAGCTCTGTCAGTCAGTATTTCTCTTGGGAAATCTACCCTGCTGAAAATCTCTAACAAAGCATTTGCCACGTTTTCTGCCTCAATGGAAAACAGGGCCACTGCCTCATGGTATCTGGTAGCATAATCTACTAACACTAGGATATACTTTTTCCCTGTGGAACTTAGGATACTCAGAGGCCCCACAATATCCATAGTTACCCTCTGAAATAGCTCCTCAATCACAGGCGAAGGCATCAAAGCAGCTTTGACCTTGTGTCCTGCCTTGCCTAATTTGTGGCTCTGCTCACTGGTCCTGCACTACCCTGTTACATCCCTGGAAATCCCAGACCAATAAAAGTTCTGCATAATACTTATGTTGGTATGCTTTATGCCCATATGACCTGCAAAGGGAATGTCATGGGCTATGGCTAGAAGTGCTAGAGGGAAGCTCTGGGCACTACCAACTGCTGGATTCTCTCACTCTATAGCCCTCCCTCAAAGGTCCACTCTCTATACAGTAACCCTATGTTCTAGTATACAAATTCCCCTTTTCTTTGAGAATCAGGTGCCTCCCTAGCTACCTCCCTCAAGCCTTGTAATGTAGGGTCTGAGAGCTGAGCCTGTCTCAACTCTCTCTTTGTAACCCTTCCCAGCTTCCCTTCCACAAGAAGTCTGGTATCCTCTGACAGCAGTGCCTCACTGTCAGCCTGGGTACTACTATTCACCACTGCCCTTGCAGTCACTCTGTTCAAGGGGACATCAGTACCCACCAGCAGCTGTGGTTCACCTTCAGTCTCACTGGTACAGGGTAGCTTGTTCCCTGAAGTAGCCACTTCACCAGTCCTGGCTTCAAGTGTGCAGTCTGTGCCCCCCCCCACCCCCACCCAAGCTACCAGACCTACATGGCTGTCTCCAAGCCTGACTGCATGTAACTGCATGCACACAAGGTACTGCATTATCAAAATCATTCCATATCAGGATATCTGCAGGGATATCCTCAAACACATCTACTTGCTTGCTTCCTTTTCCACCCTCCCAGTCAAGGTGAACCCTAGCCAAAGGTATTTGCAATAGGGTACCTCCTAAAGCTCTGACTGGAATTGACTGCCCAAGTGAGTAGTGCTCCTCTTTAACCATTGCAGGCTTCACAATGGTTAAGTCAGATGCTGTATCTCTCTTAGCAGTGGCCTGTTTCCCATCTACCAAGATAGGATATAACCTCTTGTGGTAGTTTGGTACCCTTGTTGTCTCCAGACAACTTACCACTGGCATTCTGTTATTCCCACTTGCTGGCTCCCCCACCTTTTGTTCCCCACCTTGCCCCATGGACATCTATATGCTACATGTCCTCACTGGTTACATTTTATTTATTTATTTATTGACATTTGTTAACTGGGTTAGTCCAGTTGGGTTTTTGGTCCATTTTCAGTGGAGATCCGAGGAGAAAATCTCCAATGTACAGACAGTTTACAAACTAAAATGAAAATAAAAATAAACGTTTACAGTAACAAAGGATTTAAAACACTTAACCCTTGATCCTGGCCATGCACATGAACTAGTGGCTTCCTCTGTTACTGGTGGACTCTGTTGGGGTGGTTTAGGCTGCCCACCATGGGTTCTCTTATATCCATGTGCAGCACAAGGTATCCCTTTCCTTTGTAATGATGCCCTGCTTGCTAGGTATAGGTGTCCTTTTTTCCCAACTCATCTGCAGAGCTGCATTCCCTGTCTGCCAACCAGATTTTCATGTCCTCAGGCAAAATGTTAAGGGCTTTTTCCCTCACCAAAAGGTCTAATAGCTTTTCAAAAGTGGTGGCCTGATACCCACTCACCCACCTATGAAAATAAGTGCTTAGTTCAGCAATAGAATCACATACACTTTCATCTGCCCTGCGTCTATGCTCACAAAACTTTTTTCTATAAGCTTCAGGTGTTAACTTAAAGCATTCCAATTAACAATTTTTAACTGCATTATAACTTAAGCAATCAGTATCAGACAATTTAGAAACAGCAGTTAGAGCTTTACCATAGAGTAAGGGGGTGAGGAACTGTACCCAGAGCCCTTGGTCAGCATTATACTGTTTGCATACTCTCTCAAACATATGAATAAAACTATCAAAATTATTACCTTCTTGGTATTGAGGAAGACGTTTACTGACCCTTATTGCTTCTGAGGTATGGTTACTCCTTTCTACATTACCTTTATGACCATGGCAAACAGTCAGCACTTCTTTTTCATAATGCCTCTGTCTCTCATTTTCTTCAGCTTCCAGACACCTCAGTCTCTCTTCTGATTATAATTTCATCTCTTTCTCCTTTTCTTCAGCCTCTAAACACCACAGTCTCTCTGCTGATTCTAGTTCTAAATGTTTGACCTCCAGTTCAAGTCTCTTTAAATCCAGATGGATTTTTAAGTCCTCTCAAGAAAAATTAAACTGTTTATTTTCTGAGAGCTGTACATCCCCAAGGCCAGTTTGGCTGTCTTCCTGTTTGCTGGGCTGTGATGCAGCAGTGATTAAGGCTGCAATCATTTCCCTTTAGTCAGGTTGGCATGCACTAGTCCTCTGGCTTGGCACATTTCAGCCAACTGGTTCCTTTTCAGCTTGCCATAATCCTCCGCTGACAGCCTTGCCCGCTCTTCCTGACTAAATAAGCTAAAAAATAAATAAATGAAACTATTGTGATATGAAACTCTGAATGTCTATCATGTGGCTGCTTGAGAGTACAAACAACTTTATTAGTGACCACTGCTTACAGGCTACAGAAGTTCAACATCCACACCACTGTTCACCAATATGTGATGTGGTGATTCCACCGCTGCCAACCAGTATGTGATGATCCTCCACCTCTGGACCAATAATCAAGGAGCCTCAATCCTCACCACTAGCTCCTGCAGGGAATGTTCACTAAGATGCTAACAGGTACACACACAGTATCTCCAGATGTAGCTCTTGGCATCAAGCACAATCAAGCACATTTTCCCTTAAGAGCACACAGGGAACACAGTCAATCCGGGACCGGTTCCTCTCTCTTTTTCCAGATCCCCAAATAAGACTCCCCACTGGCGCAGCTATAGAGTTGAGTCCTTAGGCAGTGTTCCAAGCTATGTCTTTAAACACTCTCTTTCTCCAACCAGTGCTTCGTGTTCTTGCCCAAGTAGATGACACACACACTCTGAGATTTTATTTGTGCTCGCATATACACACAAACATACACCTGAGAAAGACTGGTGCAGGTTTATTAGGTATGCCCTCTCTTTCCCATACTATAAGGTAGTTATCACTGTCACTAGAACCCCTTGCTACTTTAGGGCCCTTAACAAAGGGTGCACAATTTTACTGTGTAACATTAATACTAATACAAATGGTAGTTTGACCGAGAGCAAGGCTATTAGGAGTGGCTCACACAGTGTCACCAAATAAATATGCAAATACTCTCAAAACTTAAATATCTCTACAAAGATCAGCCACAATGAAAGGTTTAAATATATTTAATAATAAATAATAAAAGAGCAAGACAATGCTAAATATCAATTCACAGTGACATCAGAGTTCAAAATCACAAGAAATATTTAAAATAATATCGGACAGACAAAGAAAAACAATAGCTAAACTAAGCTTCACAATATTCCCTACTAAGGCAGATTATGTCATGAATGGTCCTTGTTGTCAGGCCCAAGACAAAATATAGAATGCTCAGTCTCACTAAGTGACTTCTCAAAATAATATGTAAAATATTACTTCGGGGTTAACTTGTAGAATGACATCACTTCTGGTAATCTGACTCTATACAAATCTCCGTTGCTGGAAGCTGGCAGGATTTAGCACCTACTGGTAAAAATATACACACAAGGGCTTTTGCTCAGATCTGTGGCAGTTGCTGGAAATCATAAAACAATTGCATACCTCCACATTTCCAGAGTAGCAATTAGTTCAACCCAAAGACAACACAGAAAGCTTCCCTTTACAGACTTTTTGTCTCTGGTTGCATTGAAATATGTGAGATAGCATCTTTATGGCCTAGCCCATAAAATGCTTTTTATTTTTAAGTTTGCTGGTTGAGGTTAACTGTCTGTCTGCCAGTTTCCACTGTTAAAACATATACCTTTAAACAGCTGCAGTAGTGCATGTACATTTCTGTTCTCTCCAGTATGGCATACTGTACATACATTTCAAACACAAGGACTTTACACATACCTTTTCAGCACAAACATCTGTACAAATCAGTTTGATATACACATGACAGAGTTCTAATACATTTGTAACACAAGTATCTTGTATAAATCAGTTTATTCACAAATTATATATAATTATTTACAAAATTCCAGCAAGCTGTGCTGGCATTATCTCTTATCGTCACACTGTGCACCAAAAAATTAATGCTTTTGAAATGCAGTGTTGGAGAAAACATTTAAGAATTCCATTGACTGCATGAAGATCAAATCAGTTAATATTTAAGGCAATACAACCAAAATATTCAGAGGAAGGTCTGATCATAAAACTAAAACTGAAACTTTCTCCACATAACGCAAGGACTAGAGAAGACACTGATGCTGGGAAAGATCTAAACAGACTAATGTTACCACCACAGTTTAGCATGTAGTTGGGGACAGTGCATACATGTCAGAGTCATTAACTGTTCTGTGCTTATGCCTAATATTGGCATGTGCTAAGTGTAATCATTTAGTCCTCATAGGTTTTTAGATTTTGACATCAGGGTCTATAGTAGACCAATGTCAATCTGATACACAGAGAAAATGAAATGAAAATTTTAAGCCTAGACTTGATGGTCAGGGCTCACTGCTGTGATGTGCAGAGCTGAGTGAGATGTCTTTTTAGGTCTGACTGACATGTTGTGGATCAGCTGAACTACACAAATATAATAAAAATGATGTTATACTTTATGGGTATTTTGGGGAAAGGAGATATTCAGCTGCTGGTGTTTAGAGGCAAAATCATAGCTAATTTGGAGCAAAGGGGGCAGCCTCCCACATGCAAATGATGCCTGTATTGGATTTGCAGTCAAAAGTGAAGCATTTTATTACTCTGTTGTATAAACCATAGCAGCTGTTTGCTACATATATAGCAATCAGTTTCCTACAGTTTTATAAGGACAGAAGAGCTCCTTTTGCTTTTTTTGGTTTCTTCCTCAACTCAAGATGAGAAGCATAGATCTGGAAGAACAGACCTGGCTTGCTCCTTAAATAAGGAGCACCAGATTGGGGAAGTAGCTGTTTTTCAGTCCTCATATCTGAGGTAAGATAAGCACAGATGGGGAAGACTGGACCTGACTTGCTCCTTGGATAGATGTGGTCTTTTAATATTATTTTTATTAGGTCTTCAGCCCTGTAACTCAGTAATGTCCTAAATAGGTTTCTGGTCCTTAGTATACTATGCTATCCTGGGAGGATTGGACAATGCATATTTTCTGAATTATTTAGCCTTTTAGCTGACTAAGAACATTCAGACCAAGCAGACCCTTTCTAAATCACCATGACCTAAAGCATTCAGGTATCCTAAGTGATATTCATGTTGTTGTAAGAATAATGTCAAAGAAACGTGTTAGATAAACTATGAGTTACAAAAAACACCTGGCATAAGAACTCTCCAAGCCTTACAAATCATTACCCTAGTTCAAATTGCTCTTAACTGAGAGTTCATGCAGATGTGTTTACAAACCAAGAAGCAGGCATAGTCATTCATTTGCAAAAGCAGATATTTCCTCTTGCAGCAGTTTTCTTAAAAGGGTTCTGGCCCTTAGTCCTTAGTCAGAGACTGCCTTGGGACTGGGTGATTATATATATATATATATATATATATATATATATATATATATAAAATGTATTTTTTTTCTAGGTCTTCTGTAGAGGAGATTTGTACTATCTTAGCAAATGTTCTTAGTCTGAGTCCTTAATAAGGATTTGCTCATCTTCTAGCCAGTCTCAGTAATGCCAAGTTGGTATGAAAAATTAATTAAGGACACACACAACAGACAAGGCTAGTTTTGCTTTTTTCTTGTTTTTAGATGACTGAAGAAGTCTTTCTCTGTTGTGGTTACCACAGAAATACAACTCCTTCAGAGGTTGAACATTTAGGCAGTATAGCAATTATCATTTTCTGTTAAGCAACCTTTTGCAAATCCCTAATCATAATGACTCATTTGTAAAGGTCTTTATTAACTGAGAGAAGAAAAAAGTAAAACATCAGAAGAAAATATGTGTTTTCCAAAAAAACAGAAGTAAAATTTACCAAATAACCGTTCAATCACAGATCCGTTCAAGTACATTGTTACATATCCAAAACAATGGACTGGTTTTCTTATGCTGGTATCTGTTAAAATATACAGCCCCATATCCTGAAATAAAAAAATACAAACATGGGTAAATAAATGTAAACTTATAGATATATAGTTTGCAAATGTTTGCATATCTAAATCTGTACAACAGAAACAAAATGTAATTGACTAAAAAAGTATTTGAAAAGTATGACTCAACTTGAAAGCTTCTATTCATTTATTTTTATTTTTCTGAAGTGACTTCAATACACAGTTCAACAAATGACATCAACATCTGACATCAATTTACCTCACTAACCTTGTCCATCCACCTTGAGGTATTATATGTCCTACACAGAACACATACTTTGTCAGCAACCTTAAAGTTTTACTGCTGACATTACTGGTATGCCTGTAAGATCCAATACCCCATAGAAGAAATTGTTAAATATTTGGTGTTACTTCATACCTGCTTCATTTAGTAACTCATTTTCTACAAACTTATAATCAAAGATTCAAAGAAACGTTATTGTCATTTAGGACCACACAAGTGTAGCCTAAACAAAATTACAAATGTCAGCTCTCAAGAGAAATGCAGTGCAAATAATATACATACAGCGGCATCAGAGAATAACATAAGAAAGAAAATTCAACTATATAAATGAAGTAGAGGTAAGGCTCCAGGTCTCTTCCAAAGATTTTATTAACAAGTTACACAAGTGCTCACAGTAAGACGCTGTCCGGTTCGATTCTCAGCTAGAGCGTCTTCTGCGTGGAGACAAGCATGAATGGGCGTACCTTCGTGAAGGTTGTGCATCAGGGCTGGTAACTTGGCATGCAAAAATCAACTACCAATCATTAGCGGACCGGAGTTCTGCTGTGGCGACCCCTAACCGGGAAAAAGCCGAAAGACACAACAACAACAACACAAGCACTTTCACCATCTGGCTTCTTCAGGTGTATCTAACAACTGAAATATACATGCATTTATACTATTCATTACATAATTGCCTGCTGGTGCTCTTAAAGGTATGTATTTTTTCTATAAATATATATATATATATATATATATATATATATATATATATATATATATATATATATAAAGCCATAAAAATATATATATAACATACATACAATTATTTGCCATGTGTATATAAAAAACAAAACATTTTTAAAAACATAATATATATAAATAAAACATTCTTGAAACATAAAAATAATATAAAAAACATCTTAGCTATTTAAACTACCTATGTAATGCCCTATTTTTTAAAACTGGCTTTAATGGCACGTGGTCATTCAGACCATGGCCATAGTTTGCTCTTAATTTCACTATCCTTTTTGTCTCCAAATTTTCTGTTCTAACCTTTACATCACCCCCCCCTCACATTTTCAAAACATCTATCACTCTGAAAACAAAATAATGCTGCATACTCGTCTAACATGTTTAGCTAAGGTATTGAATAAGCTCCCCTTTTTAATATGGTATATATGCTCCCTAATTCTATCTCGTAATAACCTATCTGTTTTCCCCACATAAAACTTATTGCAGATTTTACAAGTAGCTAAATATACCACATGTGGGGAATTACATTTGGCACTAACCTTAAAGGTATAAACTACAACTGAATCTGGATGTAAAAAGTTATTTGCATCTATGAACCTACAAAATTGATATTTGGTGCATGGTTTAGTACCCAAACTACCATTTTGTATACTAGAATCTCTATAGCTACATAATTGTCTTTTTAAAGTCTTCTTATTCTTGAAGGTGAATTGTGGAAATGCACTTACCAATTTGCTTACTTGTCTATCTGAAGTTAAAATATTCCAATGTTTATTAATAATATTTGTATAACATCTTATATTCCTAGAGTAGCTAAGACATAACTTAAGTGGTTGTACTTTAGTAGTTTAATTTTTATATTATTCTCTATCCTTTGGGAGAAATAGGGTTTGGCTCTGCTATGCCTCAGATTTCTGACAGTGTTAACACTTGAGTCAATCATCTTCTGATCGTATCCTCTTTCTGATAAATCTGTCTTTACTGTATCCAATTGTGTTGTGAAGTCCCTCTCCATAGCATTTAATCTAGAGGCTCGATGTGCTTGATTTTGTGCTACATTTCTGAATGTAAACTTAGGATGCATACTATCTCTTCTAAGAAGGTTGTTTACATGACATTCCTTCCTAAACATCCTAATATTTAATTTACCACTCATTTCCTGCATTATAAGAATATCTAGAAAACGTATTGCTTTATCTGAATAATTCAATGTGAATTTAAGAAAATTTGTTGATGCATTAATATAATCTACAAACATTCTAAGTTTTTCTGTAGAACCTCCTAATAACATAAAGAGGACATCCACAAATCTATGATAAAACAACATTTCATTTCTAAATTTACCTTTTTCTATGAAAACTTTCTTCCATTCCAGCATTACTGCATTGGCATAACTATTCGCACAAGACGTTCCCATAGCAACGCCTTGGCATTGCCAATATATCTTATCTTTGAACACAAATACATTATTTTCCAATACAAGCTTTAACAGTCTGCATATTAGTTTTGTCTTATTGTGTTCATAATTCACATTTTTATGCATTAAATCTGCTACACTTTTAATTCCATACTCATTGGGCATTACTGTAAATAATGAAACAACATCAAGCGTAACAAGCAGTGCCTGTTTCATTTCAGAACTTTCACAGAATTTATAAAGGTCTCTAGCAAACTGTTCAGTGTCTTTTAGAATATAATCTGAGTTATTTATAGGAATTCTAAGAAACTTTTCCAGATAAATGGAAATGGCTTCTGTACACCAATTTCTACCAGATACAATTGGTCTCATTGGGGGATTTTCCTTGTTCTTATGCACCTTAGGTAGACCTTGTATCATGGGAATAGTGGGATTAAAAATAAAAAAAGTAGTGAAACAGGTTTTCATCTAAAATATTCATACTAACCATCCATTCCAGCTGCTTATGAATATAATCAATCATTTTATTGACTTTTACTAAAGTAATAGGTTTATATAAGGCATCATCTTTCAAAAGAAGGAGCATTCTCATATCATAGTCATCCTTATCCAGGACGACAATAGGTCCTCCTTTATCAGCAGGACGTATCATGATAGACTGATTCATTCATACATTTTTTAGAGCAAAACATTCATCTCTAGTTAAGTTATGCCATTTCTTCCTATCACTTAACTTTTCCTGTTCATAAAAAATTTAGTAAGCATCATCAATACATATCTGTTCAAATGCAGTAATTAAAGGACTCATTTTGGGTATAAAACAACTGGGTTTCTTATATATGACATCACTATTATCATCATTGTTAGCAAACGAAATTTTTAACATTAAGTTCTAGTGAACATCTTGATATCTAATACCACTTCTGTGATATCAGAATCCAATGCAGGAATAAAGGAAAGTCCTTTTTCCAAAACCTTATATTCACTGTCAGACAATTCATGTTTAGACAAATTTATTACTAGTTTTTGTTGTTTAAGAATGCTTTTTTGATGGTGTATGGACTAACCATACTGTCCGTTTGTTTCCTTTTGTACCTTGTTGCACTTCTGCCTCTTGTTTGAGCCTGGTTCAGCCGACCTCTCCCTCTGCTGTTCAATCGGCTCCTGGTCGGTAGCGAGAATTGTAAACCTGCTGGTCCAGGACCTTCTAAAAAAGGCGAAGTGGGAAGGAGCTCTTTGTCAAAACTAACTTGTACACTACCATTTGTTTCATTGTGTACTTGCACATTGGTGGTAACAATTCTCTTTCTAACGGCCGCACCGTCCTTTGCCGTAGAATTACAACCTAACGCTGTGGTTACAGAACCACTCCCCTCTTGTGCTACTTGAGTGTTATATGCAGTCTGATATTTTGTGACTTGTGGAATGCTTTCAGCATTGGTTTTCACAGTAGTGGAAGGGATTGACCTGTTGATTTCAATATCCACATCAGGAATAATGCCTCTTCGAGTTTCACTAGTTGCAAATCTCGACCACATGAATACATGGCCATTAGAAAAATCAGATCTATCTCTTTGCAATTTCTTTAGTTTGATCCGAGTCAATCTGCGCCCATATGCTGATACATTGTCTAAAATATCGGCCATTGGTTTCATAAGAATATTTGAGTCATACTTTTTACATATGTCTAGGTACCTATTCTTAATAATGGGTATGATTTTCAACTCCTCCTGTTCTGCAGCCTCAGATAACAGTTTTAAGTACCCCAGACTTGTTTGTATATTTAATTTCTGCCATGCACACAAAAGCACTGGATTACAGTCAGTTTGAGCCGGGCATTACATAGGTAATTTAAATAGCTAAGATGTTTTTTATATTATTTTTATGTTTCAAGAATGTTTTATTTATATATATTATGTTTTTAAAAATGTTTTGTTTTTTTATATACACATGATAAATAATTGTATGTATGTTATATATATATATATATATATATATATATATATATATATATATATATATATATATATATATATATATATATATATATATATAAAAGATATATACCTTTAAGAGAACCAGCCGGCAAGTATGTGATGAATAATATAAATGCAGGTATATTTCAGTTGTTAGATACACCTGAAGAAGCCAGATGGTGAAAGCGCTTGTGTAACTTGTTAATAAAATCTTTGGAAGAGACCTGGAGCCTTACCTCTACTTCATTTGTATAGTTGAATTGGTTTATTGTTTTTTCTTGAGGTACCTGGTTGCTGTTGTGGCTGTTTCTTGCAAAGAATTTTCGTCTGTGATTTACTACAATGGTACCAGCAGCATGGCATCAGGTACACTCACAAAAGTAGAGAATGTAGAATTGGATTATAACCCAGGAATAAATATCCTATGGACAGACAGAAACGTCAACCAATTTATGTTGAAGGTGAGCGAAAGAAGTAACCCATTGCTATGCGATATAAATGTGTTACAACAGGATGACATCGTAAATATAGACTACATAGCACTGAAAAGTGAATTGTTTATGCTAGAAAAAGACTTGTTGAAATTAAAAAGAACACAATATGATAAATACCATCTACAAATGTGTATAATGGAAAATATCATACCAAGAGGTTTAAGGATACTTAAAATGCTGGTTCAAACTGACTGTACTTCAGTGCTTTTGTATGCATGGCAGAAATTAAATATACAAACAAGTCTGGGGTACTTAAAACTGTTATCTGAGGCTGCAGAACAGGAGGAGTTGAAAATCATACCCATTATTAAGAATAAGTACCTAGACATATGTAAAAAGTGTGACTCAAATATTCTTATGAAACCAATGGCCGATATTTTAGACAATGTATCAGCATATGGGTGCAGATTGACTCAGATCAAACTAAAGAAATTGCAAAAAGATAGATCTGATTTTTCTAATGGCCATGCATTCATGTGGTCGAGATTTGCAACTAGTGAAACTCAAAGAGGCATTATTCCTGATGTGGAGATTGAAATCAACAGGTCAATCCCTTCCACTACTGTGAAAACCAATGCTGAAAGCATTCCACAAGTCGCAAAATATCAGACTGCATATAACACTCAAGTAGCACAAGAGGGGAGTGGTTCTGTAACCACAGGGTTAGGTTGTAATTCTACGGCAAAGGACAGTGCGGCCGTTAGAAAGAGAATTGTTACCACCAAGGTGCAAGTACACAATGAAACAAATGGTAGTGTACAAGTTAGTTTTGACGAAGAGCTCCTTCCCACTTCACCTTTTTTAGAAGGTCCTCGACCAGCAGGTTTACAGTTCCCGCTACCGACCAGGAGCCGATTGAACAGCAGAGGAAGAGGTCGGCTGAGCCAGGCTCAAACAAGAGGCAGAAGTGCAACAAGGTACAAAAGGAAACAAACGGACAGTATGGTTAGTCCATACACCATCAAAAAAGCGTTCTTAAACAACAAAAACTAGTAATAAATTTGTCTAAACATGAATTGTCTGACAGTGAATATAAGGTTTTAGAAAAAGGACTTTCCTTTATTCCTGCATTGGATTCTGATATCACAGAAGTGGTATTAGATATCAAGATGTTCACTAGAAACTTAATGTTAAAAATGTTGTTTGCTAACAATGATGATAATAGTGATTTCATATATAAGAAACCCAGTTGTTTTATACCCAAAATGAGTCCTTTAATTACTGCATTTGAACAGATATGTATTGATGATGCTTACAAAATTTTTTATGAACAGGAAAAGTTAAGTGATAGGAAGAAATGGCATAACTTAACTAGAGATGAATGTTTTGCTCTAAAAAATGTATGAATGAATCAGTCTATCATGATACGTCCTGCTGATAAAGGAGGACCTATTGTCGTCCTGGATAAGGATGACTATGATATGAGAATGCTCCTTCTTTTGAAAGATGATGCCTTTTATAAACCTATTACTTTAGTAAAAGTCAATAAAATGATTGATTATATTCATAAGCAGCTGGAATGGATGGTTAGTATGAATATTTTAGATGAAAACCTGTTTCAGTAGTTTTTTTATTTTTAATCCCACTATTCCCATGATACAAGGTCTACCTAAGGTGCATAAGAATAAGGAAAATCCCCCAATGAGACCAATTGTATCTGGTAGAAATTGGTGTACAGAAGCCATTTCCATTTATCTGGAAAAGTCTCTTAGAATTCTTATAAATAACTCAGATTATATTCTAAAAGACACTGAACAGTTTGCTAGAGACCTTTATAAATTCTGTGAAAGTTCTGAAATGAAACAGGCACTGCTTTTTACGCTTGATGTTGTTTCATTATTCACAGTAATACCCAATGAGTATGGAATTAAAAGTGTAGCAGATTTAATGCATAAAAATGGGAATTATGAACACAATAAGATAGAACTAATATTCAGACTGTTAAAGCTTGTATTGGAAAATAATGTGTTTGTGTTCAAAGATAAGATATATTGGCAATGCCAAGGCATTGCTATGGGAACGTCTTGTGCGAATAGTTATGCCAATGCAGTAATGCTGGAATGGGAGAAAGTTTTCATAGAGAAAGGTGAATTTAGAAATGAAATTTTGTTTTATCGTAGATTTGTGGATGACCTCTTTATGTTAATGGGAGGATCTACAGAAAAACTTAGAATGTTTGTAGATTATATTAATGCATCAACAAACTTTCTTAAATTCACATTGAATTATTCAGATAAAGCAATACGTTTTCTAGATGTTCTTATAATGCAGGAAATGAGTGGTAAATTAAATATTAGGATGTTTAGGAAGGAATGTCATGTAAACAACCTTCTTAGAAGAGATATTATGCATCCTAAGTTTACATTCGGAAATGTAGCACAAAATCAAGTACATCGAGCCTCTAGATTAAATGCTATGGAGCGGGACTTCACAACACAACTGGATACAGTAAAGGCAGATTTATCAGAAAGAGGATACGATCAGAAGATGATTGACTCAAGTGTTAACACTGTCAGAAATCTGAGGCATAGCAGAGCCAAACCCTATTTCTCCCAAAGGATAGAGAATAATATAAAAAGTAAACTACTAATGTACAACCACTTAAGTTATGTCTTAGCTACTCTAGGAATATAAGATGTTATACAAATATTATTAATAAACACTGGAATATTTTAACTTCAGATAGACAAGTAAGCAAATTGATAGGCATGTTTCCACAATTCACCTTCAAGAATAAAAAGTCTTTAAAAAGACAATTATGTAGCTATAGAGATTCTTGTATACAAAATGGTAGTTTGGGTACTAAACCATGCACCAAATGTCAATTTTGTAGGTTCATAGATACAAATAATAACTTTTTACATCCAGATTCAGGTGTAGTTTATACTTTTAAGGTTAGTGCCAAATGTGATTCCCCACATGTGGTATATTTAGGTACTTGTAAAATCTGCAATACGTTTTATGTGGGGAAAACAGATAGGTTATTAAGAGATAGAATTAGGGAGCATATATACCATATTAAAAAGGGGAGCTTATTCAATGCCTTAGCTAAAAATGCTAAAGAGACGAGTATGCAGCATTATTTTGTTTTCCGAGTGATAGATAGATGTTTTGAAAATGTGAGGGGGGGGGGGGTGATGTCAGGATTAGAACAGAAAATTTGGAGACAAAATGGATAGTGAAATTAAGAGCAAACTATGGCCATGGTCTGAATGACCACGTGCTATTAAAGCCAGTTTTAAAAAATAGGGCATTACATAGATAGTTTAAATAGCTAAGATGTTTTTTATATTATTTTTATGTTTCAAGAATGTTTTATTTATATATATTATGTTTTTAAAAATGTTTTGTTTTTTATATACACATGACAAATAATTGTATGTATGTTATATATATATTTTTATGGCTTTATATATATATATATATATATATATATATATATATATATATATATATATATATATATATATATATATATATATATATAAAAGATATATACCTTTAAGAGCACCAGCAGGCAATTATGTGATGAATAGTATAAATGCAGGTATATTTCAGTTGTTAGATACACCTGAAGAAGCCAGATGGTGAAAGCGCTTGTGTAACTTGTTAATAAAATCTTTGGAAGAGACCTGGAGCCTTACCTCTACTTCATTTATATAGCTGAATTGGTTTATTGTTTTTTTCTTGAGGTACCTGGTTGCTGTTGTGGCTGTTTCTTGATAAGAAAGAAAATAACACGTATGACATACAAGAGGTAGTTCACATTACATAAACACACTCAATACCCGTTATCCATTGATAAATAATAAATAAAAAAATAAATATCCACCACCAAATCCCCTCACCGTTAAGATAAAGAATAAATAGAGACTAGTGAATAGCAGCTGTGTAGTTACCATATTCACTTGTTAACCTCCTTGGAGCTTTCTGAGTGCTGCACTTCTTTGATATATATTCTTTGCTGACTGGGTTAGTCTCAGTCAGTCATAGGCCAATGTCCTCTTTTTGAAGAAGTTCCAAGATAGTATTCATACTTCATATAAACTGCCTGCCTGGAACAACAGTGGACTAAACAGGCAGGAATGCATGTGAATCTACCAGTAATCAATGAATGTCACTCTCTAAACACACAGACACGTAGTGTGTGTGTTTGTGTGTAGACACACAGTTTTTTTAATAACGCAATAATGACTGAATTTGAAAAATCATAATTTTACTAAATCCATAACTCCCTTGCTCAAGATATGAGGAAACAAACTTGCAGAAGTATTGGAATGTTAATATGTGCATACACAGGAAAGAACAGGACAAGATACTGAATTATATTTGCAATAGTAATACAGAGAAAAAGCACTTGAGTCATAAAGAGCATGAAAGTTTGGTAAAGAAAAGTGGGAAAGAAAGTTTATTTACTGTAACAGGAGGAGATTGAAAAGAAAGTCCTTAATATTAATTGCAAAGATTAAGGAATAAAGACTGAGAAAAAAGGATAGACAGAAGATTTATAGTGGTAAAAGGCTACTGGCAGGGTTGAAGAATTACACTGTCTGTACTATAAATTCCATTGAAAGCAGTGAATTAAGATATAGAGAATATTATTGGAGAAGTTATAACTTTTCATTAAGGATGAATGGTTGCAGTTGGAGATAAACACTATAAAGGAAGACATCTCTTGAGGGTCAAGGTATCACAGAATACTGCCTGAGGGCAGGAACTCGGAGAAATATATGCACATGTTTGCCATTATTGATAGAATGAAAATATAACAGAATGGTGTGTATTGTATACTTTTTAAGTGAAATATGGTCTTTGGCAAGATCAGATAGAAATATCTAAAAAATACTGTAGTATGGTTAGAACCATAAAAACATCTGACACCAGTATCAGACCACTCTCATTTACAAATTAAGTTTTTTAAGCAATTTACTCATAATAAATAATAGCATTTTACAGCATTTCTTCTAAAAAAGAAACCATTTTACAACTGTGTTGATCAAACTGCTATTAGGTTTCAACCTAAGCAGTAAAGATACTACAAAGAGTGGGGATAATTGTAAACTGAAGATTAGAAATGTGGTCATAACGAAGGCAAACGAGTTGTGAAATAGTAATCACAGTCAGTATCTAGAAGTCTTTAAAAAAGCCAGGGATTTATTCATGTGGAAAATAATAAGTGTAATGCAACATGTCAAAAAACATTTAAAAGAAGCCAGAATATTTATGTAAGTGTATTTAGAAAATAATGAATAAACATAAAGCAATTGTTTTAGAATAACTAGTTTTTGACAATAACCATAGAACAACCAAATTGCTGGCTTAATATATGCAGCATCAGAAGGCTGAAAAGATGATAGCTAAAATCTGCAAGTATGAGAATGGTTAGATAAAAGTGGACCCAAGAAAAATTATGACTGTAACGGTAAATTATTACAGTACATTACATAGACATGATACAGCGGATGAGAGTAGCATACAGAAAATGATAAGATATCTGAGATAATTACAACTTCCTTAGTTAACACAAGTATTCAAATGAACAAGAAGCCACGAGAAATCAGAAAAAACAGGGAAAACTCCTAGTAGTCCAAAAACGACAATGGATTCAGTTCCACAATAAAATTTATTGCTTGTCTTGTCTTAGCGCCTCGGCCATTACAGCCTTCAAAGAATACAAATTTACCAAAAAACACATTCCTCTATTTATACATCAAACAATCATTTAATTAAATAATCAATCAATTAAACATGCATTTTAAAATTTTAAAGCAAACTTTTCCAATTAACTTCTCTGTTCAGACCTCTTGGTGTCAGTGTATCAAATTTCAATATAAATACAGTTTCCTTATATAATAAAATATTTTTAATTAATCTTTCATCCCCTTTCCTGATAAACACTTCTTCTAAAATAGTAGCTTGAAATAAGTTAGCATCACTATTGTGTTTTTCCCCAAAATGAGATGCTATAGGACTTTCTGGTCTCCCCTTCTTAATATATCTAATATGTTCCTGCAACCTAATTCTAAATTTCCTTTTAGTTTCCCCAATATAGAAAAGGTTGCAGGGACATCTCGGGCAATAAATTACACCCACTGTATCACATGTAAAATAATGATGTGGTCTAAATGTTTTTCCATTAATCCTAGGAAAACTCAATTTAATAAAGGAACATATATTGCAATTGTTACACGGTATAGTACCCAAAGATACTAATAAGGTAGAGGGACTAGCAACTGGTGCAATATAATAAGCTTTAACCAATTTGTCCCCCAGAGTCTGTCCTCTCTTATAAGCCACATAGGGTAAATCAGAAACAATTCTATGTAGCAGTTCATCTCTATGTAAGAATTTCCAATAATGCTTTAAAAGTTCCCCAGATCCTAATGCTTAAATTATTATAAGTGGTCACAAAAATATTTTATCTTTTTCAACCAAAGAATTAATATTACCAACACTAGTAAATCTTTTTCTACTATTAATATCATGTTTGCTCAAGTTATACTGTATTAGTTTATCAATAGACCCATGAATTAAATTCTGACTATACCCTCTCTGTAAAAACATAGATACTGTTTGACTAACTTGTTTTTGTAAATCCAATTTATTATTACAGAGCCTAGACAATCTAATCATCTCCCCATAGGGTAAAGATTGTATAGTATGAATCGGATGGCAACTAGTACCAAACAAGTACTGGTTGCCATCATCAAATTTTCGATGGTCTGTAGTGGCAATAGAGCCATCCTTCATTCCAGATAGATGAATGTCCAAGAAATTAACCTCTGTGCCGCATTTTATGCCATCAAATTTAATATTATAAACATTTTCATTTAATTCTGTAAAAAATCTTGATACCTCATTTAATCCCCCATCACAAACAAAAATCAAATCATCAATGTATCTAAAATAAAATAAAACATGTTGTACAAATGCATTTCTATATACATAATCCAACTCAAGCCTAGCCATAAAGAGATTTGCATACATGTGGGCAAATGGTGCCCCCATAGCTGTACCTCTTAACTGATGGTAAATAACTTCAACAAAACTGAAGTAATTATGAAGCAAACAGAAGTGAATTAAATCAATAATATAGTGAGAACTCGGACTATCATCTAAAAAATATTGCAAGGCTCGTATTCCATTAATATGTCTAATGTTGGTATATAAACTACTTACATCCATAGTAATCCAAAACATATTCTGAGTCCAATATACATCTGAAATTTTGTCAATAAAATCAAATGAGTCTTTAATATAAGAATCAAGTCTTTCAACATAAGGTAGCAAATAACTATGTATCAAAATTCCTATATTATGCAAAAAATAATTTCCAGCAGAAACAATGGGACGTCCTGGAGGGTTAACATTATATTTGTGCAGCTTAGGGAGACAATAAAAAGTAGCTAAGTTACAATTATCAAAATTAAATTTTCTATCTAAATCCTTTTTAGAGAAATAACCCAAATGTAGTCCCTTTTCAATCAATACAAAAAAATATTTTATAGCATTCATATATGTAGCCATCTCACGTTTCATAAGTCAAATTATCATTTAAATGTTGCATACACATATTATAATATTGTGTATAATGAAGCACCACTATTTTGTTACCTTTATCTGAAGGCTTAATAACTAGATCACTTCTATCTGCAAGATTGCTAAGAGCAAGCCATTTATTTTTAGTCATGTTATATTGCCAAGAAATATGGCTATGTACCTCAACAAGTTCCTGTATGGATAAATTGAGCATTTCTGAAAAATGTGTAACAGTATTGTTAACATAAGGGGGTATAAATTTACTTCGAAAATGAATACCACTAGTATCTAACAAAGAATAAGCATTTGGAGAAGTATTAACATTCAAATCATCAGATATACAAGAAAAGAAACTGTCACCTTCACTATCAGTTTCCAAACTATACTCAAGATCATTATTTCTCAACTGTTCATCCCCTTGTGTATCAAAAAAACATTTAAGATGTAATTTTCTAATTAATTTAAAACATCCTGTTTAATTAAATATAACCTAGGTACTACAGTGGGTACAAACTTTAAACCAAGATGAAGAACAGAAACCTGTTCATCAGTTAGGGTACATCCAGATAAATTTACATTTGAAACATCTAAAACATTAGAGACAATATTATTATTAGAAAAGGAACAGCCCAAAGAAGGACAATCAGTTCCATCTACCTCATAAGTCTGTTTAAATTGTCCTTCACTTGCTGCAGAATTGAAACCAATTCCCTTCTTCTTGTTTCCCCTTTTGGTGCCTTCTTCATTATGGCGAAAATGCTGTTGATGGGACTCAGGTTCTTGTGCTGCAGGCAATGGGGGAAAATCACAGACATCATTCTCTGAGTCTGTAGTATAACCTACCCCATCTGAAGAAGCAAATGATACAGATAATTGTTTTTTATTACCTGCAGTTTTCCCATATTGTCCAGAACGAATATTCTGCTTGTTTCTCCACAAAAAAGCACGCCCATTTCCATAATCGCGTACATCGCATTTAATTTTATGTAATTTAAGGTGGACCTGTTCATTTTCAAACTTATTCAATTTATCCTTCAAATTTTTTAAAATATCATTAAACTTTATAATTACCCACTTGATTTAAAAGTTGTTTGTGCATCACATTTAAATCATTTTTTAATTTAGAATGGAGTAACTGCTCCCTTTCCACCTGAATGCTTACCCACTCCATAGCACAAGTATGTGCTGCAGCTAACCAGCGATCTTTAAAGGCTACATCAGTGGTACCCACTGAGTCAAACGGAGTAGCTGGGCTCTTGAAAGCTCTCAATCCTCGGGGGGTGATATTCAGTTCCATATACCTCACTAGACCCAGGAGATTGAAATGACAGCGTGTTTCACGGAAAATTAATTTCTCAAAACTGTCAATATTATCCTGTATTTCTTGTGGAAAGGAAACATTTGGATTCTCGCCAATACCACCAAAAGGATTATTATGTCTCTGTTTTCTGTCCTCCATAAACTTTGATGCAAAATTAAAGGACGTAGACTCACCATTATTCAGAAGCTGAGCAGTTCCAGAGACACTAGCAACTCCAAGAGCATGAATAGGAGTGGGTAAAGCATTCGGAGCAGAAACTGAGGTACCATGGACCACAAAATTGTCCATGTTTTTCTGTAGCACCATACCCAAGGCACCTGATGTACCTAAAGCACCTGAAGCCGGTGGGGTAACAGTCAAGTCCTCACAAAACACCCGGCAAATGTTAAGTAGGGAATCCAAATCCATGAAAAAACACCAAAATCATAACCAACAGCAAAAACAGCATAATATTCCGAAAACGACAATGGATTCAATTCCATGATAAAATTTATTGCTTGTCTTGTTTTACCGCCTCAGACATTACAGCCTTCAAAGAGTACAAATTTACCAAAAACACATTCCCCTATTTATACATCAAACAATCATTTAATTAAATGATCAGTTCAAATCTGCTGTTCTGCTGTTGGTTGTAAAACTCCTAGTAGTGATGGAATTTCTATATTAGTGTCAAAAAAGAAGAAGTAGGAGAGAGAAACATACTAAAAAAGGGTTCCAGACAGACTTTTATTAAGTGGAGATGTACCCTTGAATTGGAAATAAGCAGTAGTGGTAGTTATACTGAAGAAGGGGAAAGATCCCCTTGATTCAGGGTCATACATTTGATAATACTACGAGAACCCTTGCGATTCAAAAGGATCCATTAGACAATAATAATATAGTAATGTTAATAGGTATGGAAGACAAAAAGTGTTTGACAGAGTTAAAAGGGAATTTATGAAGATATTTTTGAGGTATTTGGGTTTCTACAAACACAAACAACATTAATATATAATATCTAAAGAGAAACCCAAACTAGGGTGAAGTGTGGTAGTGAGCTATCTAAAATATTTAGCCTTACAAGCAGAAGTAGACATGGTGTCCACGTTCACCATTATTCTTTGCTTTTGTATTTAGAGCTACTAGCCAGAGACATAAAATAATCAAACATAACTGGATATAAATGGAGAAATACTAACGAGAAAACAGCCCTTTCTGTGGATGACATAATGTTATATATTACCAATCCAGAACATGATATAAAAACTACATTTGCATTGCGTTGGTTTATGTAAATGCTTTTCTTTTATAACAAACACATATACCCTACAGGAGAATATAACTAACGGCTCTGACCTACAGATACTTTCCTGCATTGCCCTCTGCCACAGAAACTGTTAGACTCCCTCTGCAGTCCCAGGCTTTCCCTCAGCACTGTTTTTATTACTTACCCTCTAGCTATAGCACCGTTCTGACAACAGAGTCCCAGTAACTGATTGTTTTCTGTTCTGTGAACTACTCCTCTTTTAACTTCCCTCCCCCACCTCCTTCCCCTCTTCCCATACTATTTCTCCCTCTACCTCCATACCTCCGCCCCTTCAGGTGGACTTCCTCCTGAGTCCGTTTCACACTGGAGCAATCTGCGGCACCATTTGTAAATAGGGATAGCGTGTCCACTACCCTTGAAACGCTCCTGCAGTTAGGCTGCTCGTCTCGCTACCTGGTATGTCAAGAATCAGCTATTTTTAGAAGTATCCATGTATTGCTGTTAATGTGCTGCTGTAAAGTGATTTGCGGGTATGCTTATCGTACTACTAGTGACTGTACAGTTTTGCTGTTTGTGTGCCTAACAACCGAGTTACCCATATGCTTTCTGGCTACATGAAAAAATGAGTACTAGAGTCTGCACATACTTAGTTAGCTACTGCAATGTCCTTTGCCTTTAATGTGATGCTTTAAAGTGATATACTACTTAGTTAGCTGCTGCAGTGTCCTTTGTCTGTACTGTGATGCTTTAAAGTGACATACAACTAAGTTTATCGCACAATTAGTGACAGTACATTTTATGTGTACACAGAATAGCCAAGATACCCCTGTACTTTTAGACTACACAAACTAACAAGTCTATATACACTTAATTTTCTGCTGCAGGGTCCTATTTTAGTTTACTGTACTAGCTGCTGCAAAATAACTTTATAAGTTGTGTTAACAAGCATACACTTTTAGGCAACCACTGTAGTAAAGGCCAAGTAAATGTCTATTGAGGTTGCATCTTCTTCTTCTTTCAGCTTTTCCCGGTTAGGGGTCGGCACAATGGATCACCTGTCCGCTCATGATTGGCAGTGGAGTTTTACAGTGTCGAGTTGCCAGCCCGGCACCCAACCTTCCACAGAAGGCACACAAATGCACGCACTCACACCTAGGGGCAATTTAGAGTGTCCTATCCACCTACAGCATGTTTTTAGGATGTGGGAGGAAACCGGAGCACCCGGAGGAAACCCACGTTATCACAGGGAGGACATGCAGACTCCGCACAGAAGGCACCCCAGCCGAGGATCAAACCGGAGAACCTCTTGCTGTGAGGGGGCAATGTTAACATGCATGATGTATTAAAAACAGCTAGTTATTTGCTCTCAGCCCTTCTGCCTAAACGTCTGTGGAAACATACGGAACTTAGCAATTTTTTTAAATCCGTCATGCATAACTGAATGCACTATTGTGATAATTAACAAACTCCTTTGACAAATGTGAACTGCTGAATGTATGTATATGCTTTTGGTTCTGACTGTAAGGGAACTGCTTGAATGTATATATAATTTTGTTTTTACCAGCAGTATTATTATGTTAGCAACCTACGAACTCCTGTAGCAAAAAGGGAACTGCTTTAAATGTATATATCTTACTGTTGTTTGGTTTATGGTCTGCTACTACATTTTATGCCTCTGTGCCTCCGGGCTCTACCCCACTACCTACACTCATCTCTTTCCACCTTTTTCCATGCCATCTATTGTTTACCTATCCTAATGCCCTGTGAATGCTAACCAACCTCTCTCTCTCTCTTCACAGCTTGCTTCCTCGAGTGCCCCCCACTCTACAAATAATATTCCAGGGAACACCCCCCTACAAAGGAAGATTACCTTGGACTGCCTGCTCAAACAAAGCGTGGTTTCCTCTCCTAAAAGAAAGAATACCATATAACAACTAAAATAAACTAGTGTGTATGTATCTTTCTTATATTTGAAAGACTGTCTATTTTAACAATAATCTACCTACAGCGAGCACGATAGCAGCCTACTGCAGCCCATTGCCTCCCTTCCAGTTTCTTTTAATCTATACGCCCCAAATGCTTCTACTATATTCAATAAATAACCCGAGGGGATAAACCTATATCGGAAGAGCAACTAATACTTCTGGTTCTCATCCCCTTTTCGCTACTAGGTGGCAGCATACACCCACCTGAGTGAAAAAAACACATTTAAAGGAAAACTCCACCCTATAACTAAAAAAATATGTTTTTTTAGTCTACCTTTGTTTCCAGGCCTATTTTAACACATCAAAATCACTCTAAGTGCTCTATTTGTATTTTTAGCCTGATTACCACAACATGGCTACTGTTGGGGCTTGATCTGTCAACGTGATCTTCTTCTGCTTCAAGCCTTTCTCTTTCCCATAAAGCATTTCATGTCTTCTTTCTATGACACATGCCAGACATAAGGAAGTCACTGTGAATTTCCATGCTATTGACATATAGTGGGAAGTGGGTCACTCACTGTCATTTTGTATTCCTTCTGCAAGAGGAGTGCTTCTTTTCTTTTGCTAATCACCCTCATTTATGCTTTGCTCAGAGCTTCTTTTACACCATACTTTGAAGTTATCTAGCTGTAGTCACAGAAGTAGCTAAATTGGAGGCATTTGTTCTAGGTGTTCTTTTGTAATCCAACATGAATTGACAGTCCCCTCTCCCAACACTACTGCAAAGGTGTTAAAATTGTCACTGCAATAGTCAGCTCCGAATTGAAAGGAAAGGACATCCAATCTAAATTTCTTCCCCTCTGCCTGCAGTAAGAATTATAAATTTATTTAATCATTTTGCCAGCAGTCGAAATAAATAGTTATATAAACGCTTTCAGTGTCATTTTTGCAAGTAAGTTTAAGAAAATTCTTGATTATTTCAGTGTGTTTTATTACTTGTAACTTTTAATTTTACCCTATTTCTGTATACAAGCCATTATTATGTTTAACTTATTTTTGCATGCCTATTTCTTTCTGAGGTACAGCTGTTTTGTGGCATGCTGTTTTGGTCATTTCCTGACATTCTACTTATCTGCACATTTTTTAAATTACAGCAAAACAGTAATTTACAAACCTTACTTCATGATAGTGGCACAGTAAAAGAATGTACTGAAATCTCACTGTAGTCCACAGTCCATATAGTGAAATATTTTTTTGGCAGGTGGGTGGTTCCTAGGCTTGCCATCCCTCCGTTTTTTACCGGACTATCCGGAAATCAAGCTGATTTTCCGGTAGTCTGAAAAACACTGTACAAACTCCGGTATTCTGTTTCAAAAAGGAAACAGACTATCGGAGTTTGTAAATCGGCTGATTTACTATGCTTTTTTTATAGAAAAGCATAGTAAATCAGCCGAAAGCAGGCAGCAGGAACAAAAAAGAGGGTGTTCCTGCCAAGTGATGTCATCGTGACATCACACATTGGGTGGGGTGTGGGTGGGGAGGGGTGGGGTGGGCGGGGTTACTGGTGACGCGAGGGGTGTGGCTTTACTCCGGTTTTAGCCACAAAGGAAGGTGGTAACCCTAGTGGTTCCTTACTGAATATTTTAGGAAGTAAAGTATCATTTGCATTACGCATACTCTACACTGCTTTGTATGGAACTTCAACACTGGATGGTGGTGGAGAGGTGGTGAAACTGTGGGGCCTGGAACACTCCCTCCCAATCCCATGGTAGGACCACCCCCAGAGGAGGATATGGACAGGAAATAGGAAATGTGGTGACTGTAATGGGTGACTGCACAGGAGAACCTACTGTGTACATACTCCCTAAGCATATGTCTATAATACTTCACATCTGCCTCAAGTACTCCCAGAGGTCTTTATGCAGATCACATGTTAACCCTAACCAGTTCAGCTATGGCTGTATTGGTCTCTGCATGTCCCTGTACTGTGGTCCTGAACAAACACTAAGTGATGCCAATGGAGACATGCAGCTTAGGAGGAGGGTGGTTGCCTTTGAGTCTTCAGCTACTGGCATGCTCACCACTCAGGTCATCATCCCACTCAGTGCAGCTGGTGACAACCAGGAGGGGATTGTGCTGCAATGATGAGGCCATTTGCTGGGTGAATATGTTAGCATCTTCCTTTCCCGGGGCAGCATCCTGGATCTGAGGGGAGGGTTGCATAGGCACAGGGGTTGTGGTAATGGTAGGATGGTGGGGAGTGACTATCCCATTGGCAAGTTGACCCCTGACACTGTGACCACTGTCTGTGCTTGGATTTGGCTACCATCATAATTAGAACCAAACAGTTTCAAAATCTCAAGAGGGCCTAAATCCACAGTGGAGGACTAAGATAACATATCACCTGTGAAAACACCCAACAATTTTACAGTCTGAGAATGTACTCTTCACCAACACCAATAGCTCATAGAATCTACTTCTGTACAGCAGAGTCTTACAGAGAAATAAATTAAAATTTATCCTGGGCATATGATATGGCTTTTGCACTTGCAGTCTCGATGTTCCAATAATACTAAGAAGGCATGCTTGTAGACAAGTTGTGCCTATAATACCTCATATTTAGACCCACATGGAGCACTGTCATCTATAGACAGCTTTGGTGTCATGTGCAGCTCCGCACCATCATGTAGTATGCCACTGTGGACTGCACAACTATCCAAGCCACCCTCCCTCCAAGTCTTGATGCCAGCCACTCCTCTGTGACAGTCATAGGTGATTCTGCCATCAGATCCCTTCTGTGACCTTCTGCTCTTGTTTTCTACAGGCTGTTGTGGGGAGATCTATGGCTGGCATACAAGGTGTTGTCAGACCTCACTCTGATGATTCTCCTGCATATCCACACAGCAAACAACAGAATTACTTGCTCTAAAGACTTAAACATTGCCTGTTATATAAATGGGACCTGGTGGAGAGACAGGTAAGTATCCAGGAGACTAGCCCATCTGTGACCAGGGTCCCCATCCATGTGAAGCAGAGTTGCCCTCCACCCCAATTCAACTGTAGCTTGGACTGTTTGATGGGGAACAGGAAATTCACCTCTGCTGTGTCACCTGTATCTCTAATGTGTACAGTCAACCTGTAAACGGTTCATCTCCCAGGTCCCTGTTTGTAAATGTTTCACCTCCAAAGTCCCTGCTTACACTTATCAAGGGTACAAGAACTTGTCACAGAATTTGGATGCATGACAAGGCATAAAATGGCCCTTGTGATGGTTAGCCTAGTAAACGCCTATGTACCTATGAATCTATGAACAGGTGTGCAGCCTACTATGTGCAGTGGTTGTTATGTTTGTAACCCTTCCTTGGGCCTGCTCATGGGATTGATTTTGGCAACCAAGAGAACAGAGTTCCATGTAACATCCCACCAGGCATAATCATAGAATCTGTGGTCAATTCTCTCATGATGGAGCATATACCAACCATGCTTATTGTCACTGTCTGCCCTGGCAAATGTACTCTGACTGTGCTTCTCACCTCCAGACAGACCCACAGCTGAGTCATCTAACATCCAGTGCTGTACCCCAGTCTGCCAGTGTCCTTCAAGTGTAAGTTGTGGGGAAAATTAAAAATCTGTCTTGTGGTGCAAAAGCTCACGAAAAAGAAAGGTCCCATTTCTGCACCCCTCAAATCCAAGTTGAGAATTAAAAAAAAAAGAACTTCTGTTTTTAAAAGTCTAGCAAATGGCTTGCTACACCTTATACTAAGAAGAAAAAACAGAAGCATTTCAGTACTGCAGTCCTGACCAGAAAGGCAGTATCTAAATTAATTTCTGAACTGGGATTTAGAAATGTCTGTACAGTACACTATGAACCAGTACTATGAAGTGGCACCCTACCCCTCATGACAGCAAGAGCAAAGAAAATAAATAAAAAAAAAAAAGCACTTCACTTTAATAAGCCGATCGACACATTGTAAGCGATCAGCTTATTACTGTTCGATCTATACCCCCCAACTGTTCCATTAAATGGAAAAATAAATAAATAAATCATTAACAAAAAAAATAGTGAATATTCCTTGTCCTGGCACACAAACTATGGGCAGATGCATGACACACTCCCCCGTCTTTCATACACACATAGACACACACACTCACACTCTCTTCTGCATTCACACACTCATACATTCTGCTTTCACACACGCAGTGTTCATTCTGTCAGGCATCAGTCACTCACTGTCATACACAGTGTCTTCTGCATTCACACACTCAGGCATTCACCGCTAACCCTCTCTTACACATGGTTACACAGTCTGTTCTGCATCCACACACTCACAGACATTCTGTCTGGTCTGCCATGGTCTGGACAATACCTGGGGATGCAAGGTTTTTAATTCCAAGGCAGAGAATAAACAGGGAGCATGATTTGGGAAGCAGTATAAACCTGCAGCATTTTTTTTCTTTTTAACAAAGATGTAAAAATATAAACTCTGTCTAAACCCTGCACTTTTTATTAAAGGAAAAAATAAGTTGCAAAAATATATACACCTCTATAAGAATAGTGAAACCAATTTTCAGCAAAATATACTACAGTTCTGGAAATGAAACTGATTTCAGTCAGACACAGACAGAGCAGAGTTTTGTTTTTCCCCTAAGCTTGCCACTTCCTGTCAAAGGCTATTTTGCTGTAAATGTACTAAAACATCCTGTATTGCTGTATCCAGGACTGTTAGTAAGCTTCTGAGTCTCCCAAGCCTTTCTGTGTTGGAGGGTAGCCTTCTAGCTTATCAGTGAGAGTGGTAAGCACTAGGTAGCCTATCTACCGCAAGAGTGGTTTCTTGCCAAGAAATTGTAGTTTATTGGCCGTTTGGGCAGTCTTTCCATCTCTACAACTTTCTGGTGTAAAAGCCCACGTTTGTCCTTTTCCCGCCTTTTCTGTTACTAGTCTAGTCCAGATACAGCAATAGTACTTATTATTAATGCCCACCCCTCCAGGCATGTCTAAAAGTCAGTTTCCTCTGCTTTCTCCTATTAACCTGGTGAACTTGGGCATCCTGAGGAAATGTAGCAACTGCCTCATGTACACTGACAACCCTATCCTTCTACCTCCCAACACCCAGACATGCGTGAGATGCACTTATATATCCAAATTGGAAGCCACACACTCTCCAGCCAAGACATAGCTGGTCAAGAGGAGAAGGTCAACACTTGCACCACACCACATCGAACACACAGCCCTCCAGAACACACACCAGCACTGCCTTCACATAAAAACACAAGCTACGCACACACCTTTGTGGAGGCTCTCAATAAAAATCTACGCAAACAGCAGAGACCTCCAAGGTAGAAATGCACTTGACCATGAAAACACAACACTAATCACAAGTCTGTTTCTTGTGAGTCAGGCAGAAATTTTTTACCACCCACCCACCCACTTACTGTCGTGTTCTTAAATACCACTGTTTTTCTAGTTGCTTGCCTCTTATGTTAATTTGACCATATATCTCATTTCCTCTCTGCTTTCACTGGCTTGTGTGAGTAAGCACAAAATTATCATTTTGTGAAATCACTCCTTTTTAAATTTATTGGCCATCCTACTGTATTCCATAGTACCAGAATACAAAAGTGACCACCCTCTTTCAATCTATCTTGCTGTTTTAAAAATAGTGACTCTCCACTAAAACTTAACTTTTTAGACAGGTAAAACTTAAGTTACCTACTTTCACATCTAACTTATCTAGTGCACACTGCAGTGTTTAGGATAAACCATTTTTTCATCTTACCTTTAAGCATCCCTGTGACTAGCACTTGCTCTAATACCTGCTGGAAAGCACTAGGAAGCCTTAAACTGATACAAGCACTCAACTCTTTTTGTTAATAAAGGAGAAATTAATCGTAGGCACTAAACAAGAGTAAAATCTCAAGAGTGGAGGAACTCCCTGGTCAGCCTCAGTAAGAAGCTGAGATCCCTCATAAATTCCCCCAAAGCTAGTTACCAAAATCGCCACTGATTCTAAAGACAACCACAAAGCATTCTGTAGCATGTCAGGAATCTCAATGGCAACACTCAGATCTGAGTTACAGCACAATGGCACTAAACATACAGAACTAACTGATATTGCCAACATCCTGGCAGATCGGTTCAGTGCTAACTTTACCCCCCTCTCATCCCCAAAAGGGCCCATCTCTATACCGTAAGAATGCAAAGTTCCTGTAATCACGGCTGCACAGGTAAAAAAACACACTCTCCAAAGCCAAGAACACAGCATCCATGGGACCAGACAACATCCCAGGCTGCGTTCTACACGAACTACAGAATGAACTGGCACTCCACCTAAGTACCATGTTCAATCATAGCCTCACCTCAGGCTTTGTGCCTAATGAATGGCGCACAGTGACAGTTATCCCACTCCACAAAGGGGGAGGCAGCACGGACCCCGGGAACTACTGCCCATTAGCCTGACGAGCCTGGTCTGCAAGGCTATGGAACGTATCATCATGGAACTTATAAACAATGACATTGGTTATCTCCAAACTATCTGTCTCCTAAAGCTGATAGATTTCTTTGAAGCGGTCACCAAAGCCGTAGATAAGGGTAAGGTGGTTCACACAGCCTATCTAGATCTCGCCAAGGCTTTCGACACCAGCCCCCCACTCTGGAATTATAGATAAACACACTAAACTAGGTATAAATCCCAGTGTCACAAGATGGGTTGCCAACTGGCTCACTGACAGAACCCACGCTGTGAAAGTAGCAGACTCCAAATCCAACTTCAGACCAGTGACAAGGGGAGTACCACAGGGTTCAGTCCTGGGTCCTCTCCTGTTTGGTATCTACTTCTCTGAAGTACAGGCTAACACTGAAGGTCTTTGGTTAATGAAGTTCACAGATGACTGCAAACTAGGAGCCATAATCAAAACTCCTAACGATGTGGACATCCTACTAAAAGCCCTCACTGAGACAGATGCCTGGTGTCAAAGCCATGGCCTCAAGCTCAATTCCAAAAAGTGCATTGTCATCCCTTTTGGAAAAACTCTCTAGCCATGAACTGCCACATAGGTGGTAGTCTACTTAACACCGAAACTGTGATAAGAGACCTTGGAACACAGGTGGACAGTATTCTCTCCTTTGATAATCACATCACCAGAGTAGTCAGGAAATCCTACTACGTGGCACACCTCATCACAAAAGGTTTCTCATCAAGGAAAAAAGAGGTCATTGTTCTCCTCTACTCGTCACTCAACAGACCCATTATAGAATACAATGCCCCTTTTGGTATGTACCTCACAAGACATGTAAAACAACTGTAAAGGCCGCAGAAGTACATCACAAAGAGATTTACCAGCCTCAAACAGATGCCCTATGCAGACAGTCTCAAATAACTCCAACTTTACTCCATCGCATATTGCCTACTCAGAGGCGATCTCTGGCTAACATACAAAGCTATGTCAAACCCAGAGCTGTTGGACATGCTCCACTTAAATAAATCCCTCCAAGCTACATGGTCTAGGGACCTAAACCTTGTCAACACAATAAACAAAACATGCTGAAGGGATAGATTCCTGTCCCAGAGACTTCCCATACTCTGGAACAAGCTACTTATCTATATCAAACAAAGCTCCTCATTAGCACTCTTCAAGAAAAATCTTGATGATTGGATGGGAGATAAGAAATTCACCCCAGGGATCACTTCTCTGGCTTTCCTTGACAGGGGCACAGGAAAATAATTTTCTTTGGTGGTGAAAGCCAGGATATCTTTTGGCTAGGCTTATATAGGTCCTAGGGCCAATAGCCAAGTACCTACCTATGAACCTATTAAGAAGCTCAGAGGGGAGAAAGGGATAAAGATCTGGAAGTTTTCTTTAACAGCATTAAAAGGAAGGGAAGCAACGACATCTTGGCCCATTTCAATTTAAAATCATGGTAATAAAGTGCTTATGTATATAATAGCTGAAAGCACGGAAAAAGTGTTGCCAGAATTGATAGCTATGGATCAGTGTTGTTTTGTGAAGGGGAGGCAAACATTTGACAACATTAATAGAACAATGCTTAGTGGCCATGGTGGTACAGCAGTTAGCATTGTCACCTCACAGCCAGAGGTTCTTTGGTTTGAATCTTGGCTGGAGTTCCTTCTGTGCTGAGTCTGCATGTCCTCCCTGTGGCTGCGTAAAGTTTAAAGACATGCAGGTAGGTGCATGTGCATGTGGGTGTGCCTGGCTGGCAACTTGGCACTGTAAAAAACACTGCCAATCATTAGTGGACCAGTGATCAGCTGTGCCGAACCCTAACCTGGAAAAGCCAAAAGACACTGCTTTTAATAGAGCAATGATGACCCAAGGGGAAACAGAGTGTAAGAAAATCCAGCTGTTGTTTTTGAGTCTTGACGCAGAGAAAGCATTCAGCAGAGTAAGCTGGAATCTTATGGGTGGGTAATGCAAGCATTTGCATGCCCAGATACAATAATCAGGTTAATTAGTAGGATATATGAACTTCTCATTCATTCCCTAAAATCAATATCCCTGAATAATCATGCAATCCAGAGGTTCCAGTCCTATCTGACTGGCAGACAACAGGCTTTATTATGACAGGGCTAACTGTCCAGCCAGCTGTCTCTCACACTCAGTGTCCCTAAAAGCTACATTTTAGGACCACTACTCTTTTCTATTGTCATCAATAACCTTCACACTGCTATCCCAAAAGGTACCTGCATTCAATATGCAGATGATTACACTCTGATCTGCTCAGCCTTGTCCCCATCTGAACTACAAATTTTAACCCAAAACACATTTAACACTATTGCAAACTGGCTCTCCAACCAACGTCTATTGCTGAACCCCAATAAAACTAAACTTCTACTCTTTACCCCCACTAGTAGATCCACCCCATTTTCCTTCTCTGTTACATCAAACAATGGTACATCTATCTCCCCAGACACCCATACTAAGCTTCTAGGGGTTATTATAGATAATCTTAAATTTGACCTACATGTCAACAAAACCATACAAACCATCAATAAGAAGCTTGGATCACTGTACAGAAACAAGCCATTTTTAACACCATTGGCTAGAACTGCAATTGCCCGGTAGCACCAACTCTCTACTTTTATATGCCTCTCCTGTACTCTCCAACATTAATAAATCTGAACTGAGTAAGCTGTCCCACAGATGCAACCATATTGCCAGATTCGCCACTGCCTCAACTTACAGAACCCATCACCGCCAGAACCTTAATCAACTAGGGTGGTTAGAACCGCCCAGTTTAATTCAATTCAATCAACTGTTAATAGCACACAAAATTCTATACCAACCTGAAAATACAACCCCTCACTTAAAGATATTATAAAACCATACAATAACTTGAGGTCACTATGGTCATCCAACAAACTACTGGTCCAAATCTAAAAAGCTAATAATTCATCAGGTGAATCCCTATTTGCCAAATTTTGTTGGCAAAACCTGGAATTCACTGCCAAACTATATAACCCTTCAACCCTCCCTAAGTCTCTTCATAAAAAGCATCAAACAGTATTTCAAAATGAACTAGCTTTGTCCCTGTACCAACCCTGATTAAGCTACAAAATGATAATTCTACCTAGATGGTATTGTAAGCATTTAATACTCAACACTGTTTGTTCTAATCTAAAGATTTTGTTTTTAATCTGACAGACCATGTAACTTGTGTGTCCCTGCTGGGGGCATTACTAAACCAACTTGTAAATATGCTTGACTCTGTGTCTTACATTTTACTATGTATCTAAGTTTTGTGTAATTTTGTGTAATCTTGGAATTTTGTCACTGGAGCTTTTCTCCCCGGGCCTCCACTGAAAATGGACATATACCCAGTCGGACTATCCCGGTCAACAAATTTGAAATAAATAAATAAAATAATACATGTGGGTTTGGAGGGAAAAATTAAAGTGGGAACATTCATGTCTGATAAGTTGCATTTGAACAGATGAACCAGACAGAGGTGCCCTCTTTCCCCTTTGTTTTACATTTAGGGGTAGTGGCAAAGAAAATAAGGGACACAGAAATTTGAGGATATAATTTGGTACGGTAACCAAGAAAAGATGGCTTTATTTGCAGAGGATATTTTGTACCTAATAAAACCAGAAAAGGCCATCCCAGTGTGATGGAAAAATTTGTGACAGTTTCAACCAAAGGAAAAGTTTATTAATAAACAGCTGAAGGAATTCATCTGAGAGGGGAAGAAAAGAAGGAAAGGCAAGGGTCAAGTGGAATAAGAAGGACTTCATCTGAGCAGGGAAGAAAAGAAGGAAAGGCAAGGGTCAAGTGGAATAAGAAGGACTTCATCTGAGCAGGGAAGAAAAGAAGGAAAGGCAAGGGTCAAGTGGAATAAGAAGGAATTCATCTGAGCGGGGAAGAAAAGAAGGAAAGGCAAGGGTCAAGTGGAATAAGAAGGACTTCATCTGAGAGGAGAAGAAAAGAAGGAAAGGCAAGGGTCAAGTGGAATAAGAAGGAATTCATCTGCGAGGAAGAAAAGAAGAAAGGCAAGGGTCAAGTGGAATAAGAAGGACTTCATCTGAGAGGAGAAGAAAAGAAGGAAAGGCAAGGGTCAAGTGGAATAAGAAGGAATTCATCTAAGCGAGGAAGAAAAGAAGGAAAGGCAAGGGTCAAGTGGAATAAGAAGGACTTCATCTGAGAGGAGAAGAAAAGAAGGAAAGGCAAGGGTCAAGTGGAATAAGAAGGAATTCATCTGAGCGAGGAAGAAAAGAAGGAAAGGCAAGGGTCAAGTGGAATAAGAAGGAATTTATCTGAGAGGGGAAGAAAGGCAAGGGTCAAGTGGAATAAGAAGGACTTCATCTGAGAGGAGAAGAAAGGCAAGGGTCAAGTGGAATAAGAAGGAATTTATCTGAGAGGGGAAGAAAGGCAAGGGTCAAGTGGAATAAGAAGGACTTCATCTGAGCGGGGAAGAAAAGAAGGAAAGGCAAGGGTCAAGTGGAATAAGAAGGAATTCATCTGAGAGGAGAAGAAAGGCAAGGGTCAAGTGGAATAAGAAGGACTTCATCTGAGAGGAGAAGAAAAGAAGGAAAGGCAAGGGTCAAGTGGAATAAGAAGGAATTCATCTGAGCGAGGAAGAAAAGAAGGAAAGGCAAGGGTCAAGTGGAATAAGAAGGAATTCATCTGAGCGAGGAAGAAAAGAAGGAAAGGCAAGGGTCAAGTGGAATAAGTTGATCCTTCCAACACAAGGTAGTTTAGGATTACGTGATTTGAAGGAATAGTTTAAAGCTACACAGTTAAGGCTCATATACATAACACAAGAAGAAAGCTATAATTCAATGTGGAAAGGGATAAAGTAGAATTGAGGGAATTCAAGAAATAAAGTTGGGATTGTGGATGCAGATCCTGCTACTTTATGAATAGAAGTTTCTGTAAGAACTAAGCCAACATGAGACAAAAGCTGGTTTGCCTGCAGTCCTCTGTAGTCATATTTCTTTTCAGCCACAGAAATTATGTCCCAAACAAGTGGAAAATACAGTGTTTGAACAGAGTGATTACGGCATTCAGTGTATCTCTGTCTCTCTCACACACACAGACATACACACACACACACACACACACACACACTTTATGTGAATGCATAATGGATAAGTTAGTAATCTTCTCCCCACAGCCCACCCTCAGACTCCATACCAGCATTTGGGTGCTTCCCAGTTGTGCACACTTCATTCACATTTTGTTCTTAAATGTTATCTAAATTTAAAGTTTTGGGAGAAAGCACCACTGTCATTTCACCTACTCCTACACATGCATGCACTCAAAACAGACAACACAGCTCACAGGTGTCCCCAGTTTTCAGTAGCATCTCTTGGTTTTGTCCCAATATTTTGCATGTCCCCTATGAAGTGTGACAATTACTTAGTCCTATATACAACCAGTATTTGTTGACATATTGTGAATACAGTGCGTTTCCACACTGGTATAGTATCAGGAACTGTTAGGCATATGCCATTCCCTGCCAGTTTGAAGTAAACAATTTTAGATTCAGGATAGCTGACACCCTCTGCATCAGTATCCTGGTTCTTTGCGAATCTAGCGCTTGTCTCTTAGACTATAAAGGAACAGAATTATATAACCCATACTTACATTAGTGTCAAGCTTAATTAACACCTCATTTTGCTGTCTATTTATACTTCAGTCTTTCATGAGATTTTTTCCATCCAATTTAATAGTTTCAACCAATGTAATTTCTAAACATTCAAATTAGGGTTTTGCAATCTTCCAGTTCAAATGTTTTCATTTGTGTGTGCTATTCTTTAGTTGCTTGAATTTAACACAAAGCCTAAAATATTTTCATATTCGCCTGTTTAATAACACCTACTGTACTAGAAAGTATCGGACTGTACCATCTGATATACTTTTGCTGCTTATGTTGATTGCTTTACTGTTACTGCATTTTAGAGAAAAGAACAGCTGGCTCACTGAACCAGATGTGTAATGTATCGACAATAAAATGATTTTAAAACGATAAACCAAAGAATTGCAAGCCTTCCAGCAGCCTTCAGACAGAGTTTTTTTTTCAAGTGTCCATAGTACCATTAATGTTCCTTCATACCACTCAACTGTTTATAATTTTGCCGAATGTTGAGATTTTTGCCGTATATTTTTTGTCTGTTCCTCATACAATTTGAATCCACTGTGCCAGACATTTGAGTTTCTGACTTCCTTTCTGTCAGAAAATGCATGCTAATGCAAAACCTGTAATGCTAGCAATCTGTTAATGTTATATCAGCAATATTTAAAATCTCTTTTTGAATTTGGACTTTTGCACCCCATCCATTATTTTTGGCTTTGTCCAGAATTCTTGTGCTAAAAGGTCTCAATGATTAACTATTTGGATCTATGTATCACGTTAGCTGGAGGTGAATTAGATACAAGTATACATAAGAAAGAAATACATGCATGTTCTCTTTCACTGCCACTCCAAATAAGAAAAACATCATCTACAAAACACAAATAAAAAAGTATTTTATGTGCATAGGTGTTTGCATTGCCATAGACATTTGTTTCTTCCCATTTACTTAAGGTTAAATTGGCGTAGGTGTTCGCTACTGCCGTACCCATAGCCACACTAGAACATTGATGGTATATGTCACCATTAAAAATAAAAATATTGTTTTCCAGTACAAGTTCTAACATTTCACATAGAGTGGATACTTCTCTTATTGCATATTTTCCACTCTCATCCAAAAGTTCCCTTATTTGATCAACACCAAAAGCATTCAGAATTACAGTGAATAGAGATTGTATATCTAGAGTAACAAGCAGGACATTAGGATCTAAACAACTACTCCACCATCCATATAGTTTTTGAAGAAAGTGACCCGTGTCCTTAATATAACTCCTAACATTCATAAGGTGGCAAATTAACCTATTCTGCAGGTATACCGATAATGGTTCCATTATTCACCCTTTACCAGACACTATAGGTTTCATTGGTGGTCTGTCGGGTGATTTATGGACCTTAGGCAACCCATAAAGTATAGGAATAGTTGGAAAGGTCACAGAAAGAAAGTTAAAAGTTTCAATGTCTATATCATTCATCAGCTGAAGGTCATAGATACACATATTTATTTTACCAATAATATTATTCACTTCTCTTTCACCAATAACCCTGAATATCTGAGTATCAGTCACTAACTCATTCATAGCTTCTATATAATGGGATGAATCCATTACAACAATGCACCCACCCTTGTCAGCTTCTTTAATAATAATGTGTTCATTATGTTGTAGTGCTTTCAGGGCATTAAGACTCTTCATATGTTAAATTATATTTTTTCTTTTTCTTGAGGCTATCACTCTCATATAACTGTCTAATCTGTTTTTCACATACATTACTAAATACATTTATTATAGGATCCTCGATAGGTACAAATGTACTAGTCCTTTTACAAGCATTAGATTTTGCTGTATTTGTGTCATGAAAAATACATTTCAAATTTAAATTTCGAACGAATAACTTAAAGCCAGTTAAAGTATTTACTAAACTATCAGCTCGTGCTGGGACAAATTTCATGCCTCGTGATAACAGTGAGAGATCAGCATCACTCAAATTATAACTAGTAAATGAAGAACATTAAAGACATTTGTATCAACATTATTTCTTAGGTCCTTTTGTATATCTGCTGTTTCACTTACTACTTCACATTCTTGCGACTTCTCTTGGCTGGGGCATTCCTCGATCTGCTCCGTGAGTTTGAATGCTCTCTTACTGTCTCTAGTCTCTGAGCGTAAATCTTTTCTGGCAAGTTTATATTTAGCCCCAAAGTTCTTGTTAAAAAAGGAGAGGTAGAGTTAGCAGCTGATCTACCTGAGGCAGCAATTTGTTCTGTACTTTCATGAATTTCAGATGGCGCAGCTAACTCAGTATTCTCATGATCTTTTTCTTTCTCATTCATAACGTTCTGTTGTTTCCCCTTCTCTAGCATCATCGTCAGTCGCTCTCATTGATTGGCTACTTCTACTTCTCCAGGTATAAACAAACATGTTACAATTAAACCAATATTAAAAGTAAGACAGGGAAACGTTGCATAGTATTGTATTAATATTCTTTAGAAAATTATATATTGACATGTAGTTATGAATATGGGTGTGGTATACATATTATAACTGTATATCTTTATAGTTGTTGTTGTTGTGTCTTTTGGCTTATCCTGGTTAGAGGTCACCACAGCGGAACTCAGGTCTACTAATGTTTGGTAGTGGATTATAACTGTATATCTTTATAGTAATAGTCTTACATTGTTTCATTCCTTACACATTTTATCTAAGGACATTTAAATTTTGTGACTGAATGTTTACTTGTTGTGATAGGATGGCTGTGTCATGCGAGTATTTTAATTACGTATGTATTGAGCACTGAGTTTTTTACATTTGTAACACTGATGAAGGATTGTTTTATCTGAAAGCTTTGTTTTGATATTTTATTCAGTAAAAGAAGTTTGCACTTGCGTTGTGTAGAATTGTGATTTGTTTTTCGTTTGGACAATTTTGCTAAGCACTTCCCACTTTACCAAATTGCTTGCCTTTGGTCTTTTTTGGTTCTTCATTTTTTGGTAAGCAGTTGGGCGCGTTTGCTCTTTCTAAAAGTATGGCACAGCCTGAAGATACATTTTCATTGAAGGGAAGGTCTCTTAACTCTATTATACAATGTGAAAATCCTCTGTTGGATCGTAAGCAGTATAATTTAAATCGTACTGGGAATGTTAATGTGCCAGCTGAAAAAGGTCAGAAAGATGATTTTATACAACGTATCCAATTGTTGGAACGAAAGGTAAAATCCTTTAAAAAACTACAGTGGCAGCAATTTAGTTTTTTGGCACACTTGGAACTCGGCTTAATACCGAGAGGTCTACGAGTGCTTAATATGCCATCTTATGGCAATACATATCCTGAACTATTAAAACAATGGCAAGAACTTAATATACAGCTTAGTTTTAAATATATGACTCTGATGAATGACTTTTTCTTGAAAATTGAGAATGATTTATGTAAGGAAATAGCAATGTTGGAACAAGAAGTATCTAGTCCCATTTTATTTAACAGCTGCGTTTCGCTATATAATGATATGTTAATACACGTGACTGACCTAGATAAACAACTGGAAACAACTAAGAAAAAGAAATTTCAGAGGGACATAAATTATTTTTCTAATGGTCAGATTTTCTAGTGGCCTAAAAAAGATTTCAGGAATCAAAACCTTGTTTCCAATGTAAACAAATTAACTTTTCATTCAAAGCGCACCACTAATCTGAATTCTGCTGACTCGAATGATGCATTTCTATTGGCGGCTGATTTTCCCCCTGTAGAAGTAGCCAATCAATGAGAGCGAATGACGATGATGCTAGAGAAGGGGAAACAACAGAACGTTATGAATGAGAAAGAAAAAGATCATGAGAATACTGAGTTAGCTGCGCCATCTGAAATTCATGAAAGTACAGAACAAATTGCTGCCTCAGGTATATCAGCTGCTAACTCTACCTCTCCTTTTTTAACAAGAAGGTACAGTTGTGTACACTTACCATAAATGTAGATGTTCGAGTGTCTTCACTGTTGCAGTCATCACTGTAGGGTTCTTCCTGCCGGCAGGCAGCCCTCGGTCGGCCAGAATCTCAAAGTCTGGGTCCGGCGTCGGCTGTGAACTCACCCTCCCCGACATCAGAGCGACAGGGGTATAAAGCTCCCAGCCGACGCCATGTTCTCCAGTTTTTCTTGCCCCAGATGTCAGGTGCCCAAAAATAAAAGGCTAAAAGTAAAACAAAATATCACAATGGTGTAACATACAACAAAACCCATACCTTATAGCAAATACACCTCAGAAGAAGGTTAAAGCAGATAACCACACCAAAAAGAGTATAAGAGAGGACAGGAGGGAGGGTAACCCAGACTGCAACAGTGAAGACACTCGAACATCTACATTTATGGTAAGTGTACACAACTGTACTATGTTCATCGTGTTTCACTGTTGCAGTCATCACTCTAGGGTTGAATCCCAAAGCTGAGAAAAAGGGTGGCGGTTATAGAGCAGAAGGAGCGGCTAGAAGGCCTTGCAAGACTGCAGAGGCAAAGCCTGCTTTAGATTTGGAGTAAAGAGGGAGATCATAGTGTTTAGAGAAAGTGTGCACTGAACTCCAAGTTGCAGCTTCCAAAATATCTTTGGTAGGGACTCCCCTGAGAAAGGCAGCTGAAGTAGCAGCAGCTGTGGTAGAGTGAGTCCTAATTTTTCCAGGGATTGGCTTTCCATGATGAGAGTAACAAAATCTGATTCCATGAGCAATCCATTTAGAAATGGTCCTTTTTGAAATAGCTTTGCCTTGAGAATTAACTGCATAAGAAACAGACAGTTGGTCTGTTTTCCTGATATCCTTGGTTCTGTCCAGGTAAAAACGAAGCTGCCTGTGTACGTCCAAAGAATGCAAGATCCTCTCCCCCTTATTTTGGGGATTAGGGAAAAAGGTTGGCAGGTGAACAGTTTGGTTTAAAGCCACCTTAGATACTACTTTAGACATGAAAGTAGGGTTAGTTCTCAAAGAAACCCTGTCTTGATGAAAAATAATGTATGGTTCCACAGCCATGAGCGCTTGTAACTCCGAGACTCTCCTGGCTGAAGTTAAAGCCAGTAGGATGACAGTTTTCCATGATAGGTATTTTATATCAGATGTGTTAGCAGGCTCAAAAGGTGGCAGAGTAAGCTTTTCTGGTACATAATTGAGGTCCCAAGCAGGAATGGGCAGAGTCCTTGGGGGCCTTAAATTCTTTGCCCCTCTGAGATATTGTTTGAGAAGTGGATGTGAAAAAAATAGGTGGATGTGTGTTATAATGTGCAGAGATAGCTGAGGCATGTATTTTTATGGAAGAAAAGGATAAGCCCTTATGCAACATATCTGTTAGGTACTGTAAAAGTAATGGAATATTTGGAATGAGAGGATCCGATTCCTTAGCCTGCTTCCAGGAGCAAAATCTCTTCCATTTTCCTGTATAAGATTTCCTAGTGCTAGGCCATCTGGCTTCTAAGATAACATCCATAACCTGTTTGGTAAGGGGTGGATTAATTACAGATCCTGAATATGCCAGGCTACCAGACTGAGTTTTGATATGAGAGTGCAGGACCTGGCCTTGGTGTTGAGACAAAAGGTTTGGAATCTGTGGTAGAATCCAAGGAGGTTCCTGGGAAAGATTTATCAGTGTTGAGTACCAAAATTGTCGAAGCCAATTCAGGGCCAATAAGATCATCTTTGGTTTGTCCTGTTTTATTTTCAATAACACTCTTGGCAGAAGAGGCAGTGGAGGGAAGGCATACCCCGAAAGGTTCCTCCAACTGAAAGAGAGAGCATCCCCTTTCCATGCTAGCTTGTGATATGTCCTTGTGCAAAACGTCTGTAGCTGGTAGTTGTGGGGAGATGCAAATAGATCTATGTCCGGGCAGCCCCAGGCTTCTGTAATCATCTCGAATATCTGGGTGTTTAGCATCCACTCGTGTGGGTCTGACAGATTCCTGCTCAGATTGTCTGCCAGAGTGTTTTCTTTTCCTGGCAGGAATTGAGCTTGTAGATCCACCTTGCAAGCCAGTGCTGTGTTCCATAGAGTCATGGCTAGTCTGCAAAGGGGGTAGGAGTGTGATCTCCCCTGCTTGTTTATGTACCACATCACTGTGGTGTTATCTGTCCTTATCAGTAGCTGCCCTGGCTCAAAAAGATCCCTGAAGGCCATGAAGGCATTCTGCACAGCTAACATCTCTTTTAAATTGATATGTAGATGCTTCTGATTCTCTGTCCAAAAACCTTGCAGGCATTTCCCCTGCAAGTGGGCTCCCCAGGCTCCCCATGCATAATCTGAGGCATCCGTGGTTAGCACTTGGTTGGCTGGAGGTAGACTGAAGGTTTTACCTTTGTTTTGAAGACATGCCGTGGCCCATCAACGAAATTCCTTTTGTAGGCAAGGTACGACAGGAATCACTGTTTCCAGACTGTGACAATGCTGGGACCAGACGTTTTTTAGGTACCATTGTATCTTCCTCATATGCAATCTTGCATGTGGTATGAGTAGGATGCAGGAGGCCATGTAACCCAAAGCCTGCAGAAATTTTTTTGCAGTTAGCTGAGACATCAACGCCAGGCTCTTGAAAGATGAAGCCAGATGCAATTGTTTTTCTGGCGTCAGGAATGCCATCTGGGTTGTAGTGTTTAAAAGAGCACCCAGGAAAGTTATCTGTTGAGTGGGTATCAAATTTGACTTTTTTACGTTCACAATGAATCCCAGGCACTTGAGCAGATTCTGAACAAATTCCAGGTGCTGGAGTAATATGTCCCTGCTGTCTGCTTGAATAAGGCAGTCATACAGATAAGGGTAAATTTGAATTCCCTTGAGTCTGCAGTAAGCTACCACTGGTGCCGGGCACTTGGTAAAGACCCTGGGCGCAGTAGATAAGCCAAATGGCAGTGCAGAGAATTGGTAATGCTTCGAGCCTGCCTTGAATCTGAGATATCTTCTGCACTCCTGTCTGATAGGAATGTGCAGGTAAGCCTCCTTTAAGTCCAATGTCACCATCCATGCATTTTTGCTCAACATTGGCAGGAGCTGCTGCAGAGTAAGCATCTTGAACTTTGGTATCTCCAGGAAAGTATTTAAGACTGACAGATCCAGGATGGGTCTCCAAGAATTTTCCTTTCTGGGAACTAGAAAGAGTCTGGAATAAAAGCCTTGTCCCGTCTCTGAATTTGGAACCAGTTCTATGGCCCTCATAGCCATGAGGGACCTCACCTGTTTTAATGCCTCCGCCCACTGATTTTTTGGAAGGTCTGGCCATCCGTTTGGTTTTGGCAAGGTGTGGAAGTGGAATTTGTAACCTCTTAAAACTACATCCAGAACCCACTTGTCTTGGGTAATGCAAGTCCAATTTCGGTGAAAAAGGGAAAGTTTTCCTCCCAGAGGGGCTTCCAGGAGAGAGGATCCTGGAGCCATGCAGGGAGAGTCATTCAGCCTGTTTCCTATAAGGTTGAGACCTATCCTCTCCACCCCTGGGGGTGGAAGCACTCCATTGTCTAGGCCTATACGAGGCTTGAGCTTGGGCCCTACCTCTGGGGCACCTATATCTGCCCCTATGAGGCCTGTCCGAGCTGGGAAAGGACCAATTCTTAGCTGGCCAATTTCTTCTGAATCTAGGAGGCTGAACTTGCAAGAAATCCTTAACCGTCTGCATGTATTTTGCTTTATCCTCCATTTTCTTTATAACCTCTTCAGCCTTAGACCCAAATAAAACATCATGTTGAACAGGAGCATCCAATAATGTTACTTTTACTTGGTAAGGCAAATTTTGTTCCTTTAACCAAGCATACCTTCTAATGACTGTGTCAGTGGCAGCCGCCCTGCAGGAGGCCTCTAGAGCATCAAAACCACAGTGTAAAGTATGTTTCCTCATCTGCTCAGTAGCATGCATTAAATCTTGTAATTCTTTATTGTCTGCACATGAAGAAAAAGTAGAAATTTTTTGTTTCATAACAGTCAGAAGACATTGCTGATATTTCAACATATGGAATTGACAATTTAACGCTCTAATAGATAAAGTAGCAGAAGTATACACTCTTTTGCCCCATCTCTCCAAAGCTCTGGAATCCTTCTCTGACGGAATAGGGTTCTTAGCAGTGGCGGTTTTAACACCCTTAGCACCCTGAGAAATGGTCTCTGGATCAGCAGTAGGATTTTTAAACAAACATTTATGAGTGTCAGGAACCCTGTAATACCTATCAGGCTTAGCAGGGGCCGGAGGAAAAGAGTCAGGGGTTAAATTAGATTCAGTGAAGACATCATCCACAATATCCAAAATAGGAGGAATAGCAAGGGGTCTGTGTTGGGGAAGAAGAAGGAAATCCCTAAGCCTTCTCTTAGATTCTGAGTACTCCTGGCCTTCCCAGTGGAAATGTTCCCTCATATCATGTAAAGTTTCCCCAAAAGAGTAGTCTTCAGGAGGAGAAGCTGAGGGGAATGGATTCTTCAGCATCAGAATCCTCATAAGGAGGAAAAGAATAATCCTGTTCAGAGGAAGAGATGGAAGAGATAGACACTTGATCAGAGGATTCATAATCCAACTCTTGTCTTGGCCTTTTGTCTGGAGGGGGATGGGCACCCCTAATCATAGTTAATAAGTCCTCAGCCATTTTAAGCATTTGTTTTTGAGATTTAGGTCCCAGATCAGAGGAAGCCTGGGCTTGAATCCTTGATTTAGAAGGTGTCTTTGGCTTTGCCTTTACTTGAAGCTGCGTAGGCCTGAAAACTCCCTCAGAAGCCGGTACCTGCACAGCGGCTCCAGTCCCATCCGAGGGAGCATTATCCAAAGGTCCTGCACCTTGACTATCCGAAGGCCTAGTCGGCTCCTCATGGGAGTCTGTATCGGCAAGCGGTTCTGAAATGGCCGACGACAGGGGCTGCAAAAACGCCTCACTGACGAAGGCCGAACCGGTAGCTGGCTGTAATTGTGAACTGTCATCTGATTTGGACCTTGGAGGCCTATCCTTATCCTTGCGCCTTTTATGAACTCCGGTAGTCGGAAGCATGTCCGACGACATGTTATAATTAAATCGCCATCCGAAGTAATGAAATGCAAAATCATATCTCCGTTTAATAGTACGTTGATTAAATCTAGCACAAAACCGACAACTAGCTACGTCGTGGTCAGGCCCTAGGCAAGGAATACAGTAAGAATGAAAATCCTTATGAGGTATTTGCTTCCCACATGAAATACAATTATTAACTTTTTCTGACATTGGACTGGAGCAAGAAAAAAGTTTCCCCAATGGGGTACTTAGCTTTGAAAAGAAGAAGGTCTTCGGATTGAAGCACCAAAAATAACAGGAGACAGCCGACCGGCACTTGCGAACTGCTTTTACCGCGTGGCAAGAAAGACTGGGGAATATGGCGTCAGCTGGGAGCTTTATACCCCTGTCACTCTGATGTCGGAGAGGATGAGTTCACAGCCGACGCCGGACCCAGACTTTGGGATTCTGGCCGACCGAGGGCTGCCTGCCGGCAGGAAGAACCCTACAGTGATGACTGCAACAGTGAAACACGATGAACATCTTTGGAGCTAAATATAAACTTGCCAGAAAAGATTTACGCTCAGAGACTAGAGACAGTAAGAGAGCGTTCACACTCACGGAGCAGATCGAGGAATGCCCCAGCAACGAGAAGTCGCAAGAATGTGAAGTAGTAAGTGAAACAGTAGATATACAAAAAGACCTAAGAAATAATGTTGATACAAATGCCTTTAATGTTCTTAATTTATCTAGTTATAATTTGAGTGATGCTGATCTCTTGCTGTTATCGCGAGGCATGAAATTTGTCCCAGCACGAGCTGATAGTTTAGTAAATACTTTAACTTACTCGTTCGAAATTTAAATTTTAAATGTATCTTTCAAGACACAAATACAGCAAAATCTAATGCTTGTAAAAGGACCAGTACATTTGTACCTATCGAGGATCCTATAATAAATGTATTTAGTAATGTATATGAAAAACAGATTGGACAGTTATATGAGAGTGATAGCCTCAAGAAAAAGAAAAAATATAATTTAACATATGAAGAATCTAATGCCCTGAAAGCACTACAACATAATGAACACATTATTATTAAAGAAGCTGACAAGGGTGGGTGCATTGTTGTAATGGATTCATCCCATTATATAAAAGCTATGAATAAGTTAGTGACTGATACTCAGATATTCAGGGTTATTGGTGAAAGAGAAGTGAATAATATTATTGGTAAAATAAATATGTGTATCTATGACCTTCAGCTGATGAATGATATAGACATTGAAACTTTTAACTTTCTTTCTGTGACCTGTCCAACTATTCCTATACTTTATGGGTTGCCTAAGGTCCATAAATCACCCAACAGACCACCAATGAGACCTATAGTGTCTGGTAAAGGGTGAATAACGGAACCTTTATCTGTATACCTGCAGAATAGGTGGAGTTGCCACCTTATGAATGTTAGGAGTTATATTAAGGACACGGGTCACTTTCTTCAAAAACTATATGGATGGTGGAGTAGTTGTTTAGATCCTAATGTCCTGCTTGTTCCTCTAGATATAAAATCTCTATTCACTGTAATTCTGAATGCTTATGGTGTTGATAAAATAAGGGAACTTTTGGATGAGAGTGGAAAATATACAATAAGAAAAGTATTCACTCGATGTGAAATGTTGGAACTTGTATTGGAAAACAATATTTTTAGTTTTAATGGTGACATATACCATCAATGTTCTGGTGTGACTATGGATACGGCAGTAGCGAACACTTACGCCAATTTAATCTTAAGTAAATGGGAAGAGACAAATTTCTATGGCAATGCAAACACCTATGCACATAAAATATTTTTTTATTCGGGTTTTGTGGATGATGTTTTTCTTATTTGGAGTAGTAGTGAAAGAGAACTGCAGGACTTCAAAATGTTTCTAGATCAAACAACAGACTTTTTGAAGTTTGAAATGAATACATCTCCATCAATGATTAACTATTTGGATGTATGCATCACGTTAGCTGGAGGTGAATTAGATACAAGTATACATAAGAAAGAAATACATGCTAATAAATATTTGCAAAGGAGTAGCATGCATGCTAGACATGTATTTATGAGTGTACCAAAGAGTCAATACATGAGGGTTAGTAGATTAAATACAAGAATGGGAAAATATATTGAACAAATGGAAGAAATGACAAATTACTTTAAAGTTAGAGGATATTATATTAACCAATTAAATGATACTAAGCAAGATATATCATTAAGAGAAAGTGTTGCTAAACCATATTTTTCAGATCTTGGAATTAGGGCAGATACAAATAATACACCACATAAGCCTCAACCTTTGAGATATGCTATGATATATAGTAGGGCCACTGAGGGTATAGAAAGTATTATTTGAGAGAACTGGGATATACTTAGATCTATACCAGGGCATAAAAAATGGTTAACTGATAAACCTACGTTTAGTTATAAGAGTTCAGAAAATCTAAAACAACATTTATAAGGATTTTCTTTTCAATCGACCAAAAAGTATTGACTTTAAGACTAAAGGGACAATACCATGCCATAATTGTTCATGTTGTGTGAACATCTGTCAATTGACAGATTTTCTACATCCTACTACAAAAATAATTTATTCCTTTACTTGTATGGCCACTTGTAACACTACTTTAGTGGTATACTTAGCAACCTGCACGGCCTGTTTGGCTTTTTATGTACGGAAATGTTCCAGAAGACTACAGGATAGAATTCTGGAACATAAATCTGACATACGTAGAGGGATTGATAGTAATTTACTAGCGAAACATATTCAAGAACAAGGTATTGGTCATGACTTTAGTTTTAGAGTTATAGAAATTTTGAAACCTAACATATGTCGTGGTGATATTATTAATAGACTTGATGTGAAGGAATATGAATGGATTGTATGCTTACAGGTAGATGTTCCTCCAGGTATAAATAAACATTTTACAATTAAACCAATATTAAAATTAAGACAGAGAAATGTTGTATACTATTGTATTAATATTCTTTAGAAAATTATATATTGACATGTAGTTATGATTATGGGTGTGGTATACATATTATAACTGTATATCTTTATAGTAATAGTCTTATATTGTTTCATTCCTTACACGTTTTATCGAAGGACATTTAAATTTTGTGATTGAATATTTACTTGTTGTGATAGGATGGCTGTGTCATGTGATTATCTTAACTGTGTATTTATTGAGCACTGAGTTTTTTACATTTGTAACACTGATGAAGGATTGTTTTATCCGAAAGCTTTGTTTTGATATTTTATTCAGTAAAAGAAGTTTGCATTCGCATTGTGTGGAATTGTGATTTGTTTTTCGTTTGGACAATTTTGCAAAGCACTTCCCACTTTACCAAATTGCTTGCCTTTGGTCTTTTTTTGGTTTTTCATTAGTATTACTAACCCAGTGTTTTTCTGACATGTGATCACATATCCTGTCTTTTAGCATCTTGTTAGATTTACGTACATAAAATTCTTCACGTGCTTTACATAACACTAAACAATGTTCTGTGAGTAACAATCAATGTATGGCTTTAGATAAAATTCTTTCTTCATCAGTGTATGTATACAAGTTGTTTGTTTATGTATTTGTAAAAATATTTACATTTTTGACACAGAAAAAGGGAAAGCCCCGTTGCTAACACTATATGCAACATTCTTATTTACTTTTTGCTTCTTATAGAAAAGTTCTTATGTTACGTTCTGAGCTCTGCTATATGAGAAATTAGATGCATCAATAATCATTCAACAATTGTAAAATCTGCCAGTTTCTTTTTCCTACATCAGTCACTCTTGTTTTAGTAGTATATTTTTTCAAAATTTAGATGTTCCTCAGAAAAATATAAGAATCTTTTCTTCTCACCTCCCCAGCAATGAATTTCTGGCATGCACAACTGATTTATTTTTCCATATACCTTCTACTTCCTATCTCTATGATCCTTTCTTAGTTCTATTGTCTCATTTGTGTTTAATCTTGAAACTCAGTGCATCTGTCCTTTAATCTTTATTTTTTTATTTTACATTTGTTGACCGGGCTAGTCCAGCTGGATATATGTCCATTTTCAGTGGAGGCCCGGGGAGAAAAGCTCCACAAATTACAACAACATAAAAGGTCAAGACAAAGACAATAACAGTATAATTTGGTACATAAGTTTTAACAATTATAGTACAAGCCTAAGATTATATATTTTATATCACATTCTGAAAAGTAAATTTTTTAAGAAACTGACTACAAGAAGTAGTTATACCCATAGGACCAGCTTGCACCCTAATCATATTTTTGTGAATATGGTTAAAGGACAGGTGCATAGAGTTTCATGACTAAGTACAGACAAATAGAGGAACTAAGCACTGAACTTAGAGGTAGAGGGTATAAGGGAAAAAATGACTCTGTATGTCAGGAAGTTGTTGCTAGAGAAGTTGAAAAAAGATGGATTTTATTTGGGTCTGTCATGGAAAGAGGCCTCCAGTGTAGTGGGGCTAACCAGTTCATCAAAGGTATATAAATAAAGAAATAAACAAAATAAATAAAATAAATAAGACAAGACCTAAAAGGAGAAAATCTGTGTTTCTTGTGGATATTGTAAAGAAGACACTAAAAGTAACTGAATGCATAAAACAAAGTATCAAGTTGGACTAAAGCTATGTGGTTTGCTTAATATTATTATAATTAGCATATGTTCCAGTTATTACAGTTTTTCTAACTTCACTGTTGTGTAATTACAGATGTAAATGATGTTGCCTGTTTAGCAGTGATTATTACAAATTGTAATAATTAATTGTATAATGTTATCCATGGTAATATCTTTATATTCTGGCATAAGTTGTGGCTGAAGAGAGTCTTTGCTCCAGTCAGCCCCTTAGTTAACTAGAAAACAAACACACACAAAAAAAGAAAACAAATGAAACATGCCATTATTTGTTTGGATCACACTTATTCAGCATGTCCTAGAACAGTCACAATGCCATATGCTACAACACAGCATCATTGTTAGCTCATTAGTCCAATGAAGTGTCACTGTAAAATGTGTCATACATGATGCACCACTCCTGCAGTTCATGATTTACATGGAAAAATATTAACATACACCTGAGGTTTGGAGAGTATCAAGACTGAATGTGAATGCTGCACAGTTTTTGATTGCTGTGGATGAATGGTCTTTTTACTCTCAAGTGATTCATCTCCAAGGTGCACGTCAGTGAATCACTGCTGGGTATGAAGCAGCTGGGATGAAAAGCAGTGCCTTTTAATAACAACTTTAAGTTCTTTCCCCAAAAGCACTAGGTTTTTACTGCATGTAAAGAAAGCAGCTATCTGAGGTGGAGTTGCTTAGGTGGCTTTAAGTCTTGCTGAGAAACAAGGATACAAATAATTTTGGTTAATTATACTTCCTTGGCTCATTATTAATCATTTGTTGTTTAACATTGTGTTATGTTGCTTAGTTAACAAACATTTAAATAAACTTGACTTTGAATTTGAATTCCAAAGGCTGACCAGTGGATGTATACAAAAATAGCAGCTTTGCAGATAGTGTACTAGATGGTCCTAATGAAATGAATGCAGATTGATAGGATGAAAGATCAGTTTATTTGGCAGATATGAGGTTCCTTTGCAGGTGTGTTGAGCTCACTTTCTTTGACAGAGTAGTAAGTCTGGTGACCTGGGTGGGTGTTAAAACAGAGATGATATTCTTCTGGGCTCAGACATGTCAACTGACATATTGTACAGGCAAAAGTTGTTTGTTTGTCTCTGCTCATGTATTCTTTGTTGACTAGGCAAGTGGATTGGTCCTTACACAATTTTCATCCATGATCCAGGTGAAAAAGCAGAATAATTACAACAGAATTATGAAAAGTCAAATTTTAAGCATATATATATATATATATATATATATATATATATATATATATATATATATATATATATATATATATATATATATATATATATATATATATATATATGGTCAGCACATGTGAAAGTTACGTAACATACAAAACGGAATGTGGAATTCTGTTAATTACACATACAAATAAAGGAACAACTTTTATACTTTTCACCTTGTCATTAGCTGCAAATTACTTTATTGTAGATATAAGTAAATCAATGAGTTGCAGAGGCTTGTAGTGTTCTTGTTGGCACTTATATAAAACACCGTAAGAGAAAGAGATGTATAGTAATTCTTGGCAGATACTTGAGGGACTAGTGGCTGGAGAATCAGATGACCCATGGGAAAGCAAATGATATGGTAATCTGCATCGACTCTCATTTTTGGGGAATGACATGGAACTGCTGTCTGCACTATTGCCCCAAAGCAAAGGCTGAGGGTGTTCATTGACAATGGTTTACTCCAGTGACATCCATATATTTATCTGGATATGGTAGCATCCCCATGACAGACTGTGTATGTAGGTGGAGAGGGGCTGTCCGGGATATGTAGACTGTATGTCCCCTGTAAACCATTAAACGTTGCATAGGTCCCTGTGACAGTGTACCTGAAATGAAAGGTAGACCCCAGCTTTAGCAATACAGACTGCAATTATAAGGCTGCTGTGGTGAATATATTTGAGGTCTAAAGGGTTAGATTGGGTAAAAATCCCAAGTAGTGATAAAAACAGTGGCAGGCTGTTACATCATTTCCTTAATTTATTCTATGTAATGCTGCATTCCTTTTGTCAGTATACTATATAGGCTGTGCAGATCTATGTCAAATTATTGATTCAGAGCTTGATGAGTGATAGCTCATGCAGAAACAGCCACCAAAACAACATGCATCAGAACTGTCTGGCACAAAATAACCTCCAGTTAAAAGTATACCCCAACAACATTTAAAGAAGAAAAAATGAGATTATAATGTTTTCCAGGGGTGCAAGCCCTCATGTATGCCCAGTGTGTATGGGGGAGGGGGGTCTGCTGCTAGTATATGCTGACTCCAAGATTAAACACTTATAGAGAAAGCTAAACTGTCTAAATTCTGTTCTTTAGACACTTTCCCCCTGACTTTATGACCTTGTGAATGGAGGACTTCTGAGGAACATGAACTGAGACTGGAGGTTTTTAATGTGTGGTTCTCATAGAGTGATCCCTTAATATAAAGACAAGCTCTCAGATGTTCATGTGTTTTTGACATAACTTCAAAAATATATTTTATACACATGTCATCTTCTCATCAATATATACCTAAGAGACTAACTGGGGGCTTATACCTATATAGTCCAGTTCCCATACAATGCGCAATTCTTCTTTCCTCTGACTAATCACTGTGGTTTGTTTGACTTGTCTAATTAAAGCATTCACACACTCTAAGCATTCAGCATGATGTGATGCAGACATAACTGATAAAAAAAAAATATGTTTTTAATTAGAATTTGTTTTTTCAGCAGTTGTACTTGTATACCTACCATCTACTTTATCCTAAAAACATCTAAAGCTAAATGTAACCTTTTCAAAATAATTAAAACTCAACTGATATAGGTGAAGTCATGAGGTTGTGTTTAAAGTGCTACATTTTTTTATTTTCTGACTATACAAGCACATAATCATAAGTGTTTTGCCAGTGTCACTTGTTAAATATCCACATCACTCCCATAGCTTCAGTATTGCCAGGATATAGACTCATTCACTATGTCACATAGACAGCACTATGCTTTAGTCTCAAATATGGGTTCACAGCAAAACAGCTAAAAAAAAAAGAAAGAAAACGGACTTCACAGTAATTAGCCATTGGTAAGTGATCGGCTTATTACAGTGAGATGTACATCCCCCCTGCTCTGTCTTTTAAGGCAGCACCCACTCAGAAGAATCTGAAAAAAACAAAAAAACAAAACAAAACAAAAAAAAGGACGTCAGTAATAAGCGAATGATAGATTGTAAGCGATCAACTTATTACAGTCAGATCTACATCCAACTGCTCTGTCCAGCACCATAACCCTTCAGAAGAATCTAAAAAAAAAAAACGGACTTCAGTAATAAACCGATCGATAGATTGTAAGCGATTGGTTTATTACAGTCAGATCTACACCCCCTGCTCTGTCCAGTACCATAACCCCTCAGAAGAATCTGAAAAAAAAAACGGACTTCACTAATAAGCCAATCGATACATTGTAAGCGATCGGCTTATTACATTTAGATCTACATCCCCCTGCTCTGTCCTTAAAGGGAAGAACTAAAAAAATGTTTCTTTTGCTGGCACCCTAAGTAGCTTGCCAGATGCATGACACACACACACCCGTCTCTCATACACACAGACATGCAGACATTCTGCTTAAACACACACACACACACACACACACACACACCTTACTTATTCTCTCATGCATCTGTAACTCACACACAAGCATACACAGCCTTTTCTGCATTCACATAGACATACACACTGTTATCACGCACGCATTGTACATTCTCTCATATACTGGTAGCTCTTGTTCAGGCACACACATTCACCCTAACTTCTGCATTCAAAAACACACACATTCTGCTTTTATGGACACAACCTTTTCTGCATTCACACAGACATACATACTGCTTTCAGGCATGCATTCACTTGCACGCATGCAGACAGAAGCACTCATACACATACATGCAGGCACTGCAGCAGGATAGTTGGAGACCGATAGCGTGCAACAAAGCATGCATTTGAGTAACAACACATTAGATACCGATACCTGGAAATTATTAATAATACATTTGCATCTCAATGGTAAGGCAGAAGAGGAGAACAAAAGCACAAAATTAAAGTTTTAAACTTTTGCGGCAGAATTGTGGTTAGATAGTTGTATGCAGTCCAGATACTGAAATCAACTTACGAAAACAATTATTGCTAATTCTGTATGTTCCCGATGGACTTTGCCTGCTGTCTTGCTGGAGAAATTACTTGATCCAATGCTGTTTTCAATCCGGATGGAACAGAGGGAATGGAAAATTGATGAGTATGTATGGTGTTAAAAGGAATGGAGATGGTGAGATGGCAGTGAATTATGCAAAAAGGATGGACATGGCTATGGTGAATACGTACTATAACATGAGGCAGGAGCGTAGGGTGACACACACGAGTGAAGTAAGATGCACACAGGTGGAATATATCTAGTGTAAGAGGGCCAGTTTGAAAGAGATTGGGGACTGTAAAGTGGTGACAGGGGTAAGTCTATTTAGGCAGCAGAGAATGTTGGTGTTTAAGATGATGTTGGTGATTGAGAAGAGGAGGAGTGTGGGGGCAGCACCAAGGATCAAATGATGTGAATTGGAAAAGGGTGATTGTAAGGTGGAGTTCAGGGAAGAGTTGAGACAGGCACTGGGTAGCAGTGACAATCTAACAAATAGCTGGTTAAGTACAGCAGTGTTGATAAGGGAGACAGCTAGAAGGGTGTTTGGGGTGACATGGATGGAAGAAGCAGTACAAGGGCACCTATTAGTGGACTGAGGAAGTGCTAGACAGTATACAGTATACAGAGACAGAGGCTTGGGAAGAAGGAGTGGGATTGTCAGACAGATGAGGAAAGTAGGCAGGATTATGAGGTGATGATGTGCATGGCAAAGAGAGAGGTGGCAAAGGCTGAGGATGAGCATATGAAGAGTTCTATGACAGGTTGGACACTAAGGAGGGATGAAAGGAATTGTACCAATTGGCTAGACAGATGCATTGAGCTAGGAAAGATGTGCATCAGATAAGGGTGATAAAAGATAATGAGGTGTATGTACTCACAAATGAGGAGTGCGTGTTGAGGACATGGACAGTGTACTTTGAGAGGCTGATGAATGAAGGGAATGAAACAGAGAAGGTTGGATGATGTGGGTGTAGTGAATCAGGAAGTGCAATGGCTTAACAAGGAGGATGTAAGGAGAGCTATGAACAGGATGAATACTGGCAAGCCTACTGGTCCACATTACACACCTGTAGAAGCATGGGGTTGTTTAGGGGAAATGGCAGTGGTGTGTTAACTAGATTGTTTACTGATATCTTGGGAAGTGTGAGGTTGCATGAGGAGAGAAAGTGCTTGGGTATGGTGTTAAGAATGAGGTTGGATGTGCAGAGCTGTGATAACTACAGAGGGATATCACTGACCAGTCACAGCATGACGTTATGGGTAAGAGTAGTGGAAGCTAGGTTATGCAGGGAGGTGAGGAGTACTGGTCAGCAGTATGGTTTCATGCATGGAAAGGACACTACCAATGTCATGTTTTCTCTGAGACTTTTACTGGTGGAATACAGAGAAGGTCAGGAGTTGCTCTGTGTCTCTCTGGACTTACAGAAAGCATATGACATGGTGCCTAGACAGGAGTTGTGGTATTGTATGATGAAGTCATGAGTGGACAAGATACATGTAAGAGTGGTACAGGATATGTACAAAGGTGGTGTGACAGCATTGAGGTCTGCATTGGGATTGACAAATGTGTTTAAGGTGGAGGTGGGATGACATCAGGGATCAGCTGTGAGCCCTTTCTGATTTGCAACGGTGATGGACAGGTTGACAGACAAGATCATACAGGAGTCCCCATTGACTATGTTGTTTGCAGATGACACTGTGATCTATATTGAGAGTAGGAAACAGTTTTTGGAGACCGTGAAGAGGTGGACATATGCTCTAGACAGGAGAGGAATGAAGGTCAGCAGCACTAGGACAGAATATCTGTGTGTGAATGAGAGGGAGGACAGCGGAATGTTGAGGATGCATGGAGTACAATTGGCAAAGGTAGATGTGTTCAAATGATTGGGATCAACATTTTAGAGTAATGAGGACTATGGAGAACAGGTGTAGAAGAGAGTACAGGCAGGAATGAGAGGATGGAGAAAAGAGTCAGGAGTGATTTGTGACAGACGAGTACCAGTAAACATGTTATGTAAGGTCTACAAGAGGGTAGTGAGACCACCTATGTTATATGGGTTGGAGACAGTGGCATTGACAAAAAGGCAGGAGTCGGAGCTGCACATGGCAGAGTTACAGATGTTATGATTTGCACTGGATGAGACATGGGTGCACAGGTTTAGCAATGTGTATATGACAGGCTCAGGCCATGTTGGATGGATATGAGACAAAGTTGGAGAGGCAGCATTACATCAGTTTGGACATGTGCTGAGGAGGTGTGCTGAGTATATTGGGAAAAGGATGGTAAGGATGTAGCTGCCAGGTAAGAGGAAGAGAGGAAGGCCTCAGATAAGGTTTCTGGATGTGGTGAGAGAGGACATTGCAAGTGGTTGGTGTGAGATAGCAAGATTCAGAGGACAGGCAGAAATGGCAACATATGATCTACTGTGGCAATCCTGAATGGGTCCATTGTGGGGATACCCAAAGTCCATAAAAGTCTCAAACACCCTCCTTTCAGGCCTATTATATCAGGACGTAGAGCCAAAACCTTTCCTTTGGGTGTAGCCATAGATACATGGGTTAAACCCGTGTATAAGAACATCCCACATTTAACTAAGGACTCTTGGACTTTTTTGGGGCAGTTAACAACACAAGTTTGGAAAAACAATCTTATTTTTATAACTATTGATGTTATTGATTTGTTTTCATGTATCCCTAAGGAACAAGGCTTAGAATATTTTAGCAGCAGCTTGAGGAAATGTTCCAGTTTAAGCTGGGATAAAATTAGTCTCATAACAGACATGATGGGGTTGGTCTTAGACCACAATTATATACAGTTCGAAAACGAATTTTTCAAACAAACTAGAGGTGTTGCAATGGGAGCAGCTTGTGCTCCCATTTTCGCCAATCTGGTGATGTATGAATGGGAAACGGAATGCTTATTTAAATCTGAATTTTACCAGTATATTGTACATTATACCAGATTTTTAGATGATTTGTTTGTGTTATGGGACGGACCCACAGATAAAATTACAGAATTTATCAGATACATCAACAATACTAATGAATTTTTGAGGTTCACATATTCTACGAGCACAAGTGGCATTGCATATTTGGACACATACATAAGCCATGGGGAAAAAGGATTCATATCCAATATTTATAGGAAGGAGACCTTTTCTAATGACTATTTGGCTTATAGTAGCAACCACCCACCCCATGTGTTCAAAAATATTTTCAAAGGGCAATGCATTAGGGTTGCTCGCATGTCATCTACTAGGGAAATAATGTTGAAAGAAATGGAACACATCAAATCCATGTTCAGTATTAAGGGTTATCCAGTTAACCTCCTGACAGACACTGTCAAATATGTAGTAAGTGAATGGGGCAAAAAATACAAATCCCTTTTGGGAAATTATGACTATGGAAAATCAATACCAGCCAAAAACCCAGGGGAAGAACCCAGTCGAAGAGTTTGTGTATTAATGTACTCTCCCACAGTACACTATATTGAGAGCTTCATAAAAGACAGATGGAATCAGGTCATTCGTAATGATGAATCAATGAAGATGCTGGGGATGTTCCCCAAAATTGTATACAAAACTGGTTTTAATATAAAGAGGTTGCTGGAAACCAAAGGCATTTGCAAAAAAGGAGGAAACACATCTAGCACGAAAAAATGTGGTGCATGTAATCAATGCAAATATATTAATGAGGAAAGAGGATGCAAATTGACAAATACCAATAGAACATATGTATATAGTAGACAGGGCAATTGCAATACAAAATTTGTGGTCTATTTAGCAACGTGTGTAGCATGTAATGCATACTATATAGGGAAAACAGAGAGAGTATTCAAACGAAGGATATATGAACATTTATATAGTATTAGGAATCATGATAATAAGAATGCATTATATAGACATATTATGCATAACAATGACAATCATTATTTCAAATTCAACATCATTGATACAGTACAACAAACTCCTTATGGGGGCAATATTAAAGCCCAGCTGACTATGAAAGAGAGTAGATGGCAAATATTTTTAGATGCCACCACCTTTCCAGGCATCAATGATTTTATTAGTATTAAACCATATCTTATCTTATTTTGACCAAATAGTATGTAGACTCAAGGTTGCAAGTAAATATCAGGAGGCATTTCGAAGCATTTTGAAACATTTTATCCTATAACATTTTATCCTATGGCATTTTACATTCCCACAAATTCATATGGATATTTTTATATGGTTATATTGTATCTTATATTTCATTGTTCATACATTTATGCATTAACATATTCAATCATATATTTATTAATGTCCAGTATGCACATATTTATCAACAATTAATTATTCCATTAGTAAATGTATATTATTATATTATCTAATCTCTTAGACTATTTTAGATTATTTTAAACTGACTAATCAACAATTTTAAAACAATTTTTAAAACATTTTTTGGAATCTCTATGACTGCTCAATGAATTTATTTATGAATTCATATAGTCATTCACTATATTATTTATACACCATGATATATTTATATAACATTTATATATTTATATATTTTTATATTTTAGTAATGTTGATTTTATATAGATCAATAGAACTGTATGTACAATATGAACAAGTTTCAACCTATTTTTAAACTATTGTTTAGAAAATAGGTGTATATGTGTTTAAATAATTCATGGTTGCAAGTTGGCGCCAAAACTGAGTATTTAAGAAAGGCAGTAACTGTTTACATTATTCTGAGGAAGTCTGCTTGACAGATGAAAGCGCTTAATGTGTAGTGTACTTTGTGTGTGAATAAACTTTTTGTCCGAGTCGGGATCCAGGCGTACATTCTTTCAGCATCAGATCATTTTCAAATCCTGAATGGGAAAACCCACAGGACAATGAAGGGGGATGTTGTAACGTCAGTCTTCACAGATTTGGCAAGGATTTGACAGACATAACACAACTCTATGGGTAAATAACTACAAATATGAGGCACACATATGGTCAGTGTGCAGAACACTGGACAGTTGAATCATATGAGCTCAGTATATAACATGCAGTTCAACACACACATCTGCAGCAATACTTTACTATGCAAATACCATGTAAAGATGTCTCACGTTTCTGAGTCAAACAAGTATATCCTAGTTGTATTCACAAGTAAGATATGGATATGTACAACATCCCAGTAGCTAGCCTAGCATTGTCAAAATCAGTATTGTTTAACACACACTCCAGTATTAGTCATATGTGAGCCATCCTTTCCTGGGGCCTTACCTATGATCTATGTCACTGCAGATAGACCCAGATGCCTGGCCATAGGCTTTGATCAGCAATATATTAGTACAGCAAACTTTGTTGAGACATATATGTTAAACTTCTTCTTTCCCACTCTTACATACCCCCTACTGCAGTCCAGTACATGTTTACTTGTTCAACATACTTGTCTTTGTATTTTTGCAAGTGTAGGTGGTTATATGATGTTATTTGTTTTCTTTTCCTCAGTTTCTCCCTCTCCCTCACATGTAGGATGTACATCTGTTTTGCATAGGCAGCAGCTTGCCTTTTGTAGGTAATGCTCATGAGCAGCTGATGGCCTGTGCATCAATTATTGTCCCCCGCTTGCTAAATGCATGCAGCACAACTGTGTCATTATTCCTATAGACAATGGCATGGCAACACACTGCTATAATTGGGTACTTCATGTGGATGTAGCCCCTTTACCTTGCCTGTGAGGGGGACTTCATGGAGGTGTGTGAACAACAGCATCACAGAGGGCATATCATGTTACTCACTATACACGCATTTTGGAAACTCACACCATTAGCTCTATGCCTCCTGTGATGACTACATAATATTTTACTACCACTAACTAGATAAGCAGGGATTTCAAACCCAACACTGGCAATTGTGGTTGTGTGTGTCTGTGTTTGTGAACAGTATTCTATGTGTGTTGGATGAATACATTACCCTCTGTGTGTGTGTGGAAATTACAAATCTAAGGTGTGTTCCACCCACTACACTTACCATAGTCCACTGTACAAGAGGTGCTGATGCCAGCCACCATACACTTACCTGTATACACCCCTCAGCCCTATAAGCTACATAGCACATGCAAAAAATGTTATACAGACCTGTCAATTGTGCACATATGTACCCTGGATATGACACACTCAGTGTGTTACCACACTGCCATATCCCTTGTAGTCTGCACAGACACAGCCTGCTGATACACAGACACCTAGAAGATAAACGGAATACATTATAGAGACCACATGCAGTCATCGCTAATAACAATAATGCATCATGGCTGACAGCTACACACTTTGACGTGTAACCATTAAACATGCTGGCTGTCAACACTACACAGCATTACATTGCTAAACTGTACTAAGTTCTAAGGTCACCCTGTGTATCACAACCATATTAGCATGTCCCTGCATTGATGGTATGGATGACAGGGATGTGGCACAGGCATCATCATATACACAGGGTGTGGTGTGGGTTTGCCAAAGGCCTAGGCTGGGCCATTTGGTTGACATCATGTGTGTATATTTGGAGGTAGTATGTGAGATTGGCCATGCAGAGGTGGTGTGTGTAAGTCTGGAGGTTACCTTGCTGTGATGGTGATGTGTGTGTGTATGGATGCACACAGTCATGCCATGTGGCTGCCCTACACAGGGATATGTTGGACAGCTGTGGACCATACATGGCAGGGTCTACAGTTCGCTGGCAGGGTCTACAGTTCGCTGTCAGTGGCCACGGACATGGGAGCTGTGCCTGCCAGGGGACCCAAGAGCACCACCCAGTCCAAGGCCAGATGCACTACTACTCCCCGATGGTGACTGGCATCTGCTGGATCTGCATCCCTGTTGGGATTGACCAGGATCATGTGCCCGTGGCCTATTGCATTATGGTGTGGACAGCAGCCCCCCTGCAGTAGTGCTACTGGTACTGCCACTATGGGAGCGAGAGGTTGCACAACCACGCGGACCCTCAGCTGTTTGTGGTGCTGTCTCACATCCACGTGGCCGATGGCCAACTCCCACCACATGCTCTATCACAACTATTCTACATTCAAGGATTGACATGCCATGGTCAAGGATACCCACCATCTCACCCAAATGTCTATCCATGAACTCAGCATAATAAAACTGGGCATCAGCAAGATCATGGAGGTTGTCAAGCATAGCAGGAAAAGTAGCATTCACAGCCCTAAGAAGCTGTCTGGTGTTACATTCACTATGTGCCCGTGCCTCCATGACGGTCCAAAAAATGCATCTGGTGACACTTGCTGTGGTACTTGTGACAGGGGCATGTCAGGCAGCAGGCCCTCTTCGAGCACTCTTGCCCGTCCGCCTGTGTGAGACTGCACCTGTTCTCTAACTATGGCTGGTGTCTTCAGATACACTTGCCATAGTCACCACACTTGTCTGTTCCATGCCACTACCCACTAACTGTCCATCATCTATGGCCACTGGTGATTGGGTATGTGTGGGCATTGTGTCTGTGTGCGGGGATGGGGTGGACAAGAGTGGGATGCCAACCAATGGCACAGATTCAACCCCTGATAACCCAGCCTGTGCCTCACTATAGCTGTCATCATTGTCAGAGTCTGCAAAGACACTGATATCAGTTCCCAAGCGTGAGGGACCCCAACCCCGATAGCCACCTGTGAGGGGAAGACAATAAATGTAAATTAATACCTCTACATTATGGTTGGCTGCCACACACACAGAAATGCACACAGACACTTACAGGTAAGTTGGCACTAAGTTATTACACAGACCTCACATTACCCAAAATGTGACATGCATGACACACAAAACCCTCATCATCATGCAGTGCAGCCATTCTCAATCCTTGTTACTAACAAGATGCATGAGTACTGTTAGTAGGTGACTTCCATTCACCTAGCACACACTGCACCAATGTACACATAATTGCTGTTCACCTGTATAGCACAGTGGCAACTACAGTAGACCATACCTCCCAACTGTACAAATCAGAGAAGAATGTGTAGATGTCTGGTACATATGTTTGGTCTGTCCCTTACAACCCCTATGTGTTTGTCTGACACAAAATTGGCATCATACGATGATTGATGTCACTAATTAATGACATACATTCAATTTGCACACATCACTACCAGCATTGACTGTATGTTCAAACAAATCCTGTTACACCAACAACCTTCTAAGCTTAACATGGATATAAATGTACACACCCCTGTTAACATGGCAGGCTCTTGTATTATATAAAATGAGACCACAATACTGCATTCAAAAACATTACCCACCTTAAATGTGACATATGACTTGTGCAATCTAATCGTGAACATATTGTTTGGTTTTACAAGTTAACTGTTCATGTTATGGTAACATTACACGTTGGAAAAGGTGTGGAATGTAATATTGTGGTCTCTCACTGTGTATATCAGAAACACTTGGCATCTTGACAGGGGTGTGTACACTGTGTTATCCACTGTATAGGATTAATGTTTCAGACATGTCCCTTCCGTAGCCCATTTGTCCCCCCAGTTTGTTGGTCTGTGTCCACGTCTTGCACTGACAGGTTGTGAGGTATGCTGCAGGAATGTTACATTACCCCTCAGACAGGCCCCCGTGGTGACCACTGTGATCCACTGCATTTAACACCTCCACAAGTGAACATGAACATCAAGCAATACGGCTAGGTTAATATTGGTAAAGCACAAAAATAAATTACATACTCACCAGCTACAGGCTGCTTTCCCAGTAGACCAGAGGAAGCTAAATACATGTGGAAGACAGGTACTGTCAACATGTGGCCTTGGTACAGGGGGGTAGCAGCATTTCTGCAAATTAACAATACAACCCCCAATAGTACAAAATATGCTAACCATCACCATGGATGTGCATTTATGTGCATTACCAAACCCCGTCCACAACTACTATCTTATCTGACATATACATGTAGATACTCTACAGATACAGGTTATGTATGCTAAAGTAGTCTAGTAATGTGCACTAGGGCCTCACCTCCATGCTCCTCGTCCACTGTGTTGGGGACACCCACATCCACAATGCTGGCTTCATGGAGATGTTCTGCTCTTGGGGGGGGGGGCCCAAGGTTGGCGAGGTGCTGTTCTTCTGCTGTAAGTGGGGGTTGCATGAGTAGGCCCCCACCTGTGGCTGTTGCTTTCCTGGCTATGGCAGCAGCCCCTTACCAGGCATTGTGTAGGAGGTCGATTGCACGATGCCGGATCTGCTCATATGTTCTTTTATGCAGGCCGACATCGTTTACACTGTGGACTAGGTCACTCCACAGGATGGTCTGCTCTCGCAGATGTTCCTGGCTGCATCCAAACATCATTTTGTAGTGCCGTATTAGGAATTCTACAATTTCAACGGTTTCTGCTGCGCTATATAGGATTCCAGATATGATGCATCCTGCCTGTAAGACAAACAGTGAAACACATCATAGCACCTTATACGGTTGTCAACAGTATGGACAGAAATTGCACAACAGTTCATATTTCTTGACAGCACTCATCTACACCATACCTCTGTAATCTAACAGCACAATATTAGCTTGCATTTTACTCCTGGCCATGATGTGTCATATTCCCCTCAATGATGGACAGTTAATTGCATAAACCTCTATTTCCCCATTAATTTATGTGATGGGGGATGACAGTGGCCATCTTCCATGTGGATGGTGTGTGGATGTTGCCGAGGCTGTGTTTGATTACTGTGTGTGATGGCACTTTGAGCACTTGCCTGAGTTCATGTAGGATGCAGACAGGGATGTTATCAGGCCTTTCAGTAGGCAATATGTACCTGCTCACCATTGATGAGGGGAGGGGTGCAGTTGATGTGCAAATTCCCTTATAAGGAAGGGGGATGGGGATTGATATTCACACCTAACCTGTCTGATGCAGGCTGCCTATATCCATGGTATGTGTGTATGAGGTGTGATTTAACACCAGTACGTGGTGAATTGTGTTGCTGCCTCTGGGACTGACAATATATGTGGAGACACCTTTGTGACTGGCTTTGGCAGCGTGGATATGTGTGATTTGTACTCATAGTTGGCCTGACATGGAGTCACCTGTGACCTTGCATGCTTAATCAGATAGCAGTGGACATGCTTCCAAGTTGTCTGCACCTATGTGGCCCTGTACAACAATATAGGAACCTATTATGTGGTTTGTGCATTGCAGCTGTCAACCAAAGGGGATTATTCTACCTTGGTGGAGGCAAATTTTACAGGTCAGATATCGCTGAGTCCATACAGTTATCATGGATATATAAGTGTACACACCCCTGTTATATTGCCTGGTCTTTGTGCTATTTTAACTTGACACCAAAATAACTCATTTCAAAACAATTCCCACCTTTAATGTGACCTATAGCCTGTACAATTCAATTGAAAACATAACATCTGTTGTGGGAAAACATATGCAAACTGAAAACAGTGCAATAAGCTGTTTGCATGAGTGTGCACACCCTTACACAGATCCTTTGTGGAAGCACCTGTTGAGATAATGACAGCATTCAGTCATCTTAGGTCAGAGTCTATCATCATGGCACATCTTTACTTGGTAATAGTTGCCCAGTCTTCCTTCCAACAGTGCTACAAATATGTCAATTACTGAGGGCATATCTTGTGCACAGCCCTATTCAGGGCAACCCACAGATTTTCTATTGGGTGTAGGTCTGACTGGCACATTCCCAGACTGTAATTTCCATCTGGTGAAGCTATTCTTTTGCCAATCTGGATGTATGCTTGGGGTCATACTCATGTCGACAGACAAAATACCTCTTTAACTTCACCTTTATAGCAGATGACTGAAGGTTTGGGGACAAAACCGGTTGGCATTTGCAACTGTTCATAATTTCTTCCATCTTGAGTGAAGGCCCAGTTCCAGCTTTTGAAAAACAACACCACAGCATGATACTGCCACCATCATGCTTCACCAGGGGGATGGTGTTCTTTTGGTGATGCAAAGTGCTGTGTTGGGCCAAACATACTTCTTGGAATTGTGGGCTAAAGGTTCAACCTTGGGGGTCATCAGACCATGACACATTTTCCAGCATGCTTTTTGGAGACTTGATGTACTGTTTGACAATGTTTGTCCAGCCCTGGACATTTTTCTGTGTACAAAAAGGCTTCCATCTAGCAACCCTACCCTATAGGGCAGACATATGGGGAATACAGAAGATTGTTGACACATGTGGTGCATACCCAGTACTTGGCAGGCATTCCTTCAGTTCATTCACTGTTACTGTCAGTCCCCTGTCAGCCTCCATGGCCAGTTGTGATCTTGTCATTTCAGACATTTTGGATGGACGTCCAGGTGTTTGCAGTGTCACTGTTGTCCCATATCTTCTCCACTGTCTGATGACTGTCTGCACTGGATTCCATGGTATATCCAATGTTGAGGACACTTTCTACTCTTCTCCTGACTGATACCTTTCCACAATGAGTTCCCTTCAATGCTTTGTAAGCTTTCTGCCAAACATGTCTTTTGCTGTAGCAGGCAACTGGGTAAATGCCAAATATATCCTACTAGGACATTTGAACATTATTTGGGATTAATCAGAGTCTTGTTAATTGATGGCATATGTGTAACCAAAAAGAGAATGCTGTGATTACTGCAAGAGGTGCATCAACGGAGTAGGGGTTTATGTGTGTGCACATGTATGCAACCAGTTTATAGTACATTTCTTAGGTTTTACATTTTCTCCCCTAACAGATTTGTTTGTTTGTCAATAGAAATGTACAGGTTATGGGTCACATTAAAAATGGGAAATGTTTTGACAAGACTTTCTGTGGTCTCACATTTGTATAGTACACAAACGTGGCATTTCAACAGGGGTGTGTAAACTCTTGATATCCACTGTATGTAGTTGTTCAGATAGCTGTTTGTGGTAGGCATGAACAGAGGGTCATAAAACAGTTGCACACTTCTCCAATTACAACCTGATGATCATACCTATGCTACGACCCATATCATTGTCAAGTCAATGCAAAAAACAGTACCTGTAAACATTTATATCTGTTGTATGCACTGGAACTGATATTACACACAAGTAGAACATGCACAACTTATTTACATACATAGATAAGTAAGTTGATTGCACAGTAGGCTTTGCTATCACAGTGCTAACCTGGAGGATGTCCCACATTCATATCTAGGCTATTATGTTACGGTGTCATTGTTAACAGACTTGACAATGGTTTGCCCAACATAGCACAAGTCTATGTGTAAGTGACTACAGATATCAGGCACACATGTGCTTATGAGACTGTACAGTTGAATGGTGTGAACTCACTATATCACAAGCATTTCAACACACACTTCTGCAACAGTACTTTACTCTGCACATGCTCTGTATAGTTCTCTTATATTTACAAGGCAAAATGTGTATCATAGTTATATGCACAGGTAACATATGGATATGTACGACATCCCAGTAGCTGGCCTAGTCACTACAGATAGAGCCACATGCTACTGCCATCAGTGCTGTTCAGCAGCACATCAGTACAGCAAGTCTTGTTGAGATATATGCTTTCAAACACCTATTTTCCATTACTACAGACCACATACTGCATTCAGTCACATGCTTACTTGTTTCACATACCTTTTTTCTGGATTTTTCACAGATATAGCCTTTTTTTTCCTTGCACTACTTCAGCTTTGCATTGGTGGTTTGAATAGATGGCAGCTTGTCATTTGTAGGTAATGCTCAAGACCATGTAATGGCTTGAGCACCAATTGGTGTTCCCCAGTTGCTGACTGCATGCAGAGCAGCTGTGTAGTTATTCCAATAGCCAATGTCATGACAGTCATGACAATACACTCCTATAATTGAGTACTCCATGTGGGTGTTGCCCCTTTACCTTACCTGTGAGGAAGACATCCTGGAGGTGTGTGAGCTAATACCACTTAGAACAAGACCTGTGGAAATAAGCCAACTAAATGTTGGAGAAGATTCAAGACCTAGGGGCAGAATGTGAGTATTGCTGTTATATGTTTTGAATACTGCTTGTTTAACAGGATTTGTCTGAACATGCTACTTCTGCATGGGTTTCAGTCTGACAAAGTTCTGCGTCTGCATAACTCTCAACTGTAGGGCTATCCATATAATGGTCAGAGGTTTGCCTGTTATGTTTGGTCTGTTCCCCAGACAGGTGTTGTCCTTGACAAATCAGTAGCATACTCTGGTGATTGCAATCAATAAATGCTAACATTCATTTGTGTTTCAGACTTTATATACCACAGAAAAGATATGTTACAACAAACCATGTAACAACAGCAATTTTCTCACTGTATAACAACAATATTTCAAGTATGGCCATGTTTTTGGGCCTCTGTCCCAAATTATGTCAGACTTTGTACAGATGACATACAGTAGGAGGTTGATAGGTAGGGTCTACCATTATTTTGTTCTGTCATTCCTGCTCAGGAGAAAGGGTGGACAACATGTGGGACTCTGTACATTCAAGGGGTTGGTGTATGGAGAATGTTCTTAGATGCCCTTGTAACATATTTTATATGGGGAGAGTAACAAGTGTTTTAAAACTAGGCTGTTAGAACATGTGAGACATATTACTGATGAGAAAGAAGACAGTTCTATAGCTGTACATTTTAATAATTCTCACTATGGAGGTCGAAGTCATGAAAGAACATTTATTATGTACAGAATCAGTTTAAATTTTTAAATGTGATACTTTATTCCCTAGGGGGTTAAATGAGTAGTGTAATTGGAGGGTGTGTATATAAATGTAATTAAGTGTAGTGGGTTACAAGGTGCTGCTTTAGAAAAAAAAGTCTGTTTCTCAGTTTGATCAAACAGTCATAAAAGAACAATTGTTATGTACAGAATCAATGTATGTTTTTAAATGTGATAATTTATCCCCTAGGGGGTTGAATGAGGAGTATAACTGGAGGCTGTGTATTTAAATGTACTTAAGTGTTAAGTGATTCTTCTAATTAAGGCAAGTATGACTTGTAATGTGTTACTCCTTGAAGGCTTTGGCAAAGACATCAGAGTAAAATAAACTTGTGTGAATTACTGGCTGTTAGTATTTTTGTTTACTATCTTCACTCATTGTAGTTATTTTACTAATAGGTCATTGTATATGTCTGGCCATTGTGCATGGCCTATCATGATTTTGTAGCATTGTACTGTTCACTTATTATTTGGACTGCAGTGGGGGGCAGATGTGAGTGTCATGGGTCTTTTCATATCCAACTGTACATGCTGCCCCAGGTATGGGTGGTCTATCAGTAGTATATGTTTCTATGGGCATTTAGAGACATGTATGCATATATATATATATATATATATATATATATATATATATATATATATATATATATATATATATATAGACACACACACACACATATCAGTATTTCTTGGTATATATATTGTTATACATATATGTGCATCTCCACACATATCTATCTTTCTATATATGTAAATATTGTTTTTCATGTATATATTTGTAGATAACAATCATTCCTGATTGCACAATGTGTCTTTCATAGGTTCATAGATTTGTACTAGGCTAACTACCCTTTTGGGCCATTTGAAGCCTAGCCAATTACCCAATGTGAGAATCAAACGCTGCACCTTTTGTCTTTAAGGTAAACACCTTAACCATTATGTCATCCTCCCACTCCCTTTCCTATTGTAAACTGACTGTATGGCATGATATGTTGTAAAAAAACATCCTAATATCTCACAGCTAAGATGGCCTAGTGATAAATTGCTGTGACTATGGTATATAGCATCCTGGGCTCAAGACTGAGCATGGCTGATTATTTTGTTGCTGGCCAGAAGAAGGGCTGCTCGATACAGAGTGTTTAAGGCACTTTTAAGCAGTTGTAAGTGGGTTTGCATGTTGCTAAGCGAGCTAAAACATGGTTAAACCAATAGGTACTTAAACTGTGTAGGTTTCGGTTACCGACGCTTACCAGTGGGCAAATATGTTTGGCAGAGCTAACTATTGGTTATCGTTCACATTTAAGCAATGTGTAAACCTGCTAAGCATAGCTCAGCCCTCGTAACCATTGCTCACATTCCAGTCTCATAAAATAGCAAAGTAATGACACCATGTAATAAGTTTATTTAATTTCCTGTACATAACATGCTTTTATATGCCCTCATTACAATAGCAAGGGATGTGACCATACTGTACAGGACACTTGGGTATACATGGGTAGTATCACTTTTTTTTATTATTATTTTTTATACATGTTATATGCACTCAAACTAGCATGTTACACCAGCTACAGTGCACTGGTTGATGAATATAATTCTACACATATTGTATCATGAAATTGGTACATTTGACACTGCTTTTCCATGTAAAGTCAGATTGCCTATTATAGTACTCCAACCATGCACCTCTGCATGCAGAGCTGGGACTTTGAGCATTAGACTATCTTGTTCTTGCTATTTCAGCTGTATGTTTTTATGTATCTCCTATTGGATATTGATACGATATTATTATATTAACTGTAGAGTAGTATTTTTTGGCCATGTCATTGAGGACTGCTGTCATGAAGTAATGGCATACATTTCAGTTTCAGACTTCTATCCTTCAAGACATTCATCCTAATACATAACATGTTTGCTGTCCACTTTATGTCTGTCCTCTGTGGAGATGTGCAGATTTCAGGTATTGCTAAGGCCAACAAATATGTAGATTCCCACATAGTTTTGTGCTGTGGGTCTGGACACTGCTGCTAGCTCCAACAAATGGGACATCCTTCATGTGGACATTGGCCCTTTTCCTTGCCTGTGTGAGGGACATTACATAGGTTGTGGGCTACAAATTCAAAGACAGTAGGTGGGAATACTTCATAGGACAGGATGTTTGGAGACAGCACAACAACATGGGGGACATATCTCCAGAAGTGTGAACAGATTCTGCCATCAGTGCTGTTATACACATGGTGGGTTGCTAGACTGACAGGGTTTGTGTGGATATGCATTTACTGAGTGGCTTCACGTCTGACATTGATACGTCTCTGACATAAATCACCACTGGCATGCTGTCCACAGACTGGCCACATGTTTGCCTGTTATGTTTTGTCAGTTCCCCAGACAGTTGTTGTCCTTGGAAAATCAGTCAGGGACTCTGGGGAATGCATTCAGTAAATATTAAAATCCACTGATATTACTGACTTCATATTACCCATAAAGGATATGTTACAACAACCCATCCTTTGGACAGATTTGTTACAGTAAGAGGTTTGGGGTATGGATCTGATGTACAACTCCAATATATATATATATATATATATATATATATATATATATATATATATATATATATATATATATATATATATATATATATATATATATATATATATATATATATATATATATATATATATATATATATACACACACACACACAGACATGGTTAAGGTGTTTGCCTTACAAACACAAGGTGCAGGGTTTGAGTCTCCCAAGGAATAATTGGCTAGGCTTAAAATGGCTTGCAAGGGCAGTTAGCCTCGTACTAATCTATGAACATATATATATATATATATAATAAATATGACTACATATGTATATATATATATATATATGAATATTTTGATTTACTTTTCTATCTATACATGTATTTCTAAATTTATATATTTTATATGTATATCTCAACATATATTGTGTATTTATTTTTTTTTATATGTATATGCATCACCATACACATATATGTTTGTATATATATATATATATATATATATATATATATATATAACTTGACAATTCTACAGAATCTTTTCCCTACTGTTGAATGACTCTATTGAATGATATGTTTAAAAAACATCACCCATATTTACAGTTCAGATGGCTTAGTGGTAGATTGCTGGGGCTATGATGTTCAGGGGCCTGGGTTCAAGACTTCCAAAGGCTGATTGATTTGTTGCTGAGCAGAACAAGGGCTGTTGGACACAGAGTGATTAAGACACTTTTAAGCAGTTGTAAGCGGGTTTGCATGAGTTTGCATGGTGGTAAGTGATGCTACCTTCCAGTGAACTTTGCTTACAGACAATTAGCCCTATCAGTGTTTAATCTGACTTAGCTTCGCTTAGGACCTTGCAAACACACTTACTCCCGCTTAAACTTGTGCTAATTTCTTTTAAAGAAAAGAAAAAAGGGTTGATAGGAAAGTGGTGAAAAAGGGGGCACAAAGAGGGAAAAATATGAGAGATAGCTAGAGATGTGCAGGATGAGTGTAGGGAAGGTCCATAGCTGTTCATTTCTGATACAGCAACAGCTGTTCATTTGTACAGATTTTTGAGGTGAATTTGGGCACTCAAACCCCTGAAAGAGGGGTGGGGACAACAACAATGTGTTGCAAAGCCAAATGGACCAGATTACATGTGTCCAGTGGACATGTGTTCAAAATGGACGGCTATGTATGGGGCGAAATTTTTTTGTGGGAACAGATTTTTTTTTTTTTTTTATAAGGTGAGAGTGGGATGCTGGGGATAGATGGTAGGTATATTTGGGGAGGTAGGTTGGGTGGGAAGACAGACAAGACAGCAGACAGGGGCTGTATATGACACATGTGGGGGGTAAACACCTCGGACAGGGAGAGCGGTTGGAAATCGGACGTCCACGAGCCCCCAAATGGATACAGTGGGACTGAGGTCCCCACCCATGGGCAGTCACCACTGCACCTTCATGGCCCCAAAGGTGGCTGTGCAGGGGGTGAGTAGGAGGGGCAGGCTGAACTTCAAGATGTGCCATGTGGCCCTCAAGCTGGAGTAGCAGATCTCCAAATTCCTTATGGAGCTCGCTATGCACCAGACCTCGGACTTGGCTTCAGGTGACAAGATCCTGTCTGTGCCTATGCCCAGGAGGGGAACAAGCCCCATCCCCTGAGGCACTTCCACCTGTAGGTGGTGCAGGACCAGCAGACGAGGAGTTCCCGGGTGGGTTCCAGACATGCTGGGTCCTGATGCCACGGCCAGTTGAGGTGGGAGAGGCGGATCCGCTGGGATCTGCCTTCCCAGATGTGCTTTGGTGTTACAGATTTAGAACATATGTTGGTTAGTCATAAAAAACACATTCCCGGATTAGCTATAACAGCATGCATGTGTATTCCGATTAACCCAAAACTACAGATTTAGAACAGTTGCATAGCAAACAGAACACATGAATTTATGGAACCACAGTGGGCATTATAACTGCGTTCAGGTTACACTGATAGCAACGAGCCACTAATGATAGTATTTGAACAGGAAAAATTAATAGAAAAACATTTCAATATTTGTAGAACAATAGGACACATGTCCCAACAATAGGTTTGGTGAAAGACATACCCATTGATTTATGTGTTTAGATTATTGGTGCAGATAAGGTGGGGAGAGAGAGATGTCAATTAACAACTGTATATGCTTGAAGTGCACACAGCTTTAATGATTATTGCTCTAATCATTACTCAACAGGTATTACCTCACTTTACAACAACCTATGGCCTTGGGTTGGACAGTGGTATGCTTGTACACAGTGTATAATTACAGCATTCTTATAGCTACTTTATACTTACCTGGCAGACCTGTGGAGGAAATTACTGTTAACGTTACCTGACTGTTTCTGCCCATATTCACATAGGCAAGGTTACATATGTGCACTCATAGTGTGTGTGTGTGTGTGTGTATGTGTGTGTATGTGTGTGTATGTGTGTGTATGTGTGTGCGCTCCTGCCATACACTGCCTTGATTTCTATTGATCACCATGGTTGGTGGCAGCAGTGAGCAATAGCTGCGACAGCATGACAATTGAGGAATATTTCTTGGGGGAGACTACTTGGTATATGTACTTATCTTGCTGTCATTTGCAGCCTTGGGGTTGGACAGTGAGTGCTGGACACAGTATATCTACAGCCTTCCTATAGCTATTTTAAACATTTTCTTAAATGCAGACCTGTGGAGGAAATTTCTGTTAACACCACCTGACTGTTTCTACACATATTCACAAAATCCTGGGTGAAAGCATGCATACAGCTTACTGCCACTCCCGGGATTCGAACCATGCCTGTTTGTGCTAAAAATACAACAACTTTGTGTTTCATCACAATGCGCTATTGAAAAATTGCTGTCTTGTATTTGACTGTTTTCTATCTAATACTCTCTTCATATAGCTAATCTCCTGTTTTACAACTCCACAACCTTTGTCAGATGAGCCTTGATTGTTTAATGCTTCCAGAGCTATAGTTGCTATACATAAACTGTACACATTTCAATTCATACAATACCAAAGTAATCACAACCAGTATGGGGTTTTGACTTTTATTGACAAGTACTTACAATTTTATTGATATATAACCTGTATGTCAGTATTACTCTCCTACAGGCTTGTTTATTCAGTACAAGCCATACCCATATTTAAATACTGCAAGATGACATAATGCTCATTTTTATTTATTTGCCCTGAATTCTACAAGCTAGATTATTACTCACCAGCCTCCCGATGCAGCTTTAGCAGCCTGCTGGCATGGGCATCCAAGTTCACAGCCCTCTCATCTTCAGCTGTACAGGAGATGACAAAAAACATTTATGCATACCTATCCATCACATGCACAAGCTGAACTTTGAAGAACACTTATTGTGACTGATACTTACACATGCCTGGAGAATTCCCCACCCAGGAATCTTGGACCCACTGCTCCAAGAGCTCGCTCTTCCTCAGCTTCAAGTCAGCAAAGTGGTGCCTGACCGGCTCACCAGTCTGAGGGATGCCAGTGGCACTGGTGAGATCATGGGTGAGACATTCCCAGGCCTCTGCTTTGTATTGGGAGCCCTGGTACTGGTCCTGCAACAGTTTCGTGTCATGGTTTTCTACAAGGAGTCTGCGCCCAAAAGCACACACCTTCACCAACTTCAGCCATAGTGTCTACAGTGGGGAGCTACAACTGGTTAAGAGCTGTATTCCCACCTGCAAGGTTTAAATAGGGCTGATTTCCTGCCCTTTGCTGTGATTGGACAGTTTTGAATATGCTGAGCTAAGCTAAGCACTGGGCAAACCCGCTTAGCAAAGATAAGCATTGCTTAAAGGTGTAGATGCTAAGCACTGCTTACCAGTGTGCAAATCCACTTAGATTTGATAATTCTGGCTAAGCATACACATTTCAGCAATGTTTACTCCAGCTAAGTACAGCTGAGATCAGTTTAGCATTGCTCAGCTGTTATTTTATGGACTATCATTCGTATTATTACATATTATGATTATTATTATCATTATTATTATTATTCTCATTTTATGTACTTTCATAACATTACATTCTTTTGTGGCTATAATGTATGAGACACTTGTGTTTATGTGGGGGTTTCACATCTACACTGACATCTCACATTTGGACGTGCTATACTTCCCTGGTAAACAAATATTTATTATTGACTACCTATTTCTAATAAATATACTTTTACTGCTGTTTTCACATATAAAAATTAATGGACTGTATTGGGGCTTGAACCATGAATGACTACATACTAAGCGAATGCTCTAACCACTATCCTATTTCATTTTCACTACTTTGGCTCTACATTCCTATTTAGCTCATTAGCTCATTGAAATGTGTGAGCTAGGCTGAGCATAGCTGCACTACGCGCACACCAGCTATGCTTAAACTTTATTGGGGATGGAAAACATTTTTAAAAGTTTAAGATCATCCCAATAACCCAATAGTAATCCCTTAAATTTTAACATAATTATCCCCTTAGATCACCCCATTGCTTTCACAGACAGGAAACATTTTATGAAGAAAAGGCCAAAAATATGAGGGAATGCTCTGGACATTCTGCGAAGATCTGGACAGTTGGTTTTATGTTGTGGGGGGCTGTACTTATGTATTTCATCCTTGGACACTATCTTGTGATAACAGTGTCCACGGACACTATTACTAGCTTTAGAATTGCCGTACAACAATTCTACAGGGCAGGGGGCATGTGTACTGTGCAAGCAGTGCTCAGACACACCCCCTGAACTCGTTCTTGTTTCATGGTCATCTAGTGTAGACAGAAACATGCCCTCATGAATATGCAGGGTGTGCTGCTGTCCTAGATGGCCATGGAATGCTCCGTGCAAGAATAACACTATTCCACTATAACCAAGCCATGTCCTGACACTATTGGACATAAGGGTGGATTTTTGTAGTTCTTGTGTACCTTAGGAATTCCAAATATGGAAGCTACTTTAGATTTATCAATATGTAAATATGTAAAAACTTAAAATTATCAATGTTTATTAAGCCCTCCCGACGTAATCATTCACCATCAGATATATCTGTTTGGAAGCTATATGAATCTTATTAAGTGACAATCTAACATACTGATCATGAAAAAATAAATCTTATAATGGAAATGTTGGAAGTAGTCTTGATGAATAATTATGTTTCCTTTAATGGCAAATACTACCTTCAACTAATTGGCATAGCCATGGGATCGGCTTGTGATTGAGCATATGCCAATAGTGTTATGGCATACTGGGAAAGGAAATATGTTTTTCAATCTGGCTACTACAGCCATATAAAAATGTATTACAGGTTTCAGGATGACATCAGCATCATCTGGAAGGGTCCTTTGAATATTTTAGAAGAACTGTTAGAGCACGTTAACACCACAACTACATTTTTGCATTTCACCTGGATAGTTAACAAACGTTACATGGATTATTTAGATGTCCACTTGTTCAAAGATGAGACTAGTGCAGCTTATGCTACAACAATTTATAGAAAGAAGACTTATTCCAATTCTTTCTTACATTTCAGCAGTTTACACCTGGAACATCATAAGAAATCAGTAGTCAAAGGCCATTTGGTGAGAGCTGCCCATATGATATCAAAGCAGGAAGATTTTTTTGAACGAATGTGAAAATCTGAAATCCGTGTCTACAAAAAGAGCATACCCAGTAGATTTGGTCAATAATCTAATAGAAGAGGTTATAACAAAAAGACAAACTGGACATTTTAGACCTACTGTTAATAAGGAGAATGGATTAAGTGGAGTGGCAGACTGTATAGAGGGAGCGTTGCTGCATTTAGAAGGCTCTTCTGTCATGGATTCCAACCCTTGTATTACTGGAGCAGAGGTAGAAATCAATTTCACTGGGTCTTTAACCATCACATTTACCCATGATTTCCATGCTTTAAGGTGGGTTTTTAACAAGAAATTTTGAGAGAAGACTTAAATTGTAGAACTTATCTGTGTGATAAACTCATCATTACTTATAGGAGAGCTCATAATATGAAAGACTGGTTGAAAATTAATCAAGTTGCCTGTTCACAAGCCCACTTTGGTATGTACAAGTGTGGAACATGTAATTGGTGTCATAAAGTGAAGACAAGTGATGGTTTTGAAGTTAAGAATTTTAAAACAAAAATTAAAGCTAGATATAATTGCAACTCCAAAGCTATAATATACCTGGCTACCTGTGAATCATGCTCAGCTTTTTATATAGGAAAAACTGAGAGAAAATTCAATTAGGGAATTTATGAGCATGAATACGCTATTAAAAAACGAGACCCTAACAATGCTCTAGCACATCCACTCTTTTAAGTTCATGGCAGTAGATCATGATGAAATTGATCAAAGGACACCATGGGGCACCTTGTTAGAACTTGAAGAATTAAAATGGCAGATACTCTTACCAGCTGATACATGGCCGGGCATAAATGACAGAGTTTCGACTGTACCTGTTTTAAAGTTAAAAGCACTTGAAAGAAGGAAGTTAGGGGAAGAACAAGTAGCCCATTTTTTATTCTTGAATACCCTTTATTATATGTTTTTTAGGGTGTGCTGTAAATAAATGCATGTTATTTTTTATTATATTTTACATATATATATATATATATATTTAACTTTTTTAAGTTACTTTGTAAATTAACAGAATTATATATATACTGTTTTAAATGCATTGAGATTTATTAATATTATGCATTTTACACTTTAAGAATGATTAATGTATTTGGTTCAGGTTAATTTTTAGAGGTTCTGCTGCTTTAAGTGTTTTAGTGTTTTCAGCCAATCAAATTCAGAGTGGGAATATTTAAATAGCAAGGATGCATTTGAACGTTGTCTGATGAAGTTTATATTTCATAAACAAAACCGGTAACCCTGTTTTATATTGCCTTGTGATTATGCTCTATTAAATCGTTTTTGTGACACCTTGGTGAGCATTTCTTAAGACTTATTGGACTTTGTGTGCTCCTAGGACCTAGGCTCAGCCCACTTTGTGTTTCTATAGTTTGTCTACAGTTTTGCATTCACATTTCTGCAGTTGACACAATGGAGGCATGTCCGCACTCCAGAAAGCATGTATTAAGTAGGTTATGCATGCCAATGGCCAAAAATATGGCAATTAGCATGCAAAACCATTTCAAAAAATAGAAAATAAAATTGATTTCAAGTTGGCTGAACTTGGACATTGAGGGCAGGGGATGTGGTATAGTGGGAGGGGGGAGAAAAAGTAGAAATGAGGTGGGAAGCAGCAGTAGAACTACTTTCTCCATTTTGCCATTATAGTCAATGGCATGCAGAAAGTAAGCAGAGGCAGGGAACAGTGGTCGTAAAGGGGGAAGGCTCGAGAACAGTGCAGTAACTAGGGCATAAGGCAGTGGGGTATGCTAATGAGGGGACTTATACTGAATCACAAGTTGAACAGGAATATTTCTGTGTGTCAGACTGCACCTAACAATTTAGTTGCTCTAACACCATCGTGTAGGCAGGAGGAGCAAGTAACATGAAAAGGGGGTGTGCCATGCTTGCTTGAAGCACACTGAGCCCTGTTGGCTGGTGTCTGCTTAGCTAAGCACAACTAGGGGACTGGGAGTGTCTGAGGCTGTGTACTCATACTCCATGAACTGAAGAGAGTGTGCACATGCAGGGGAGGGACAAATCTTGTTGTTTACACTACCAACAGGCTGAAAGAGGAAGGGTAGAAAGAAAAGGCCAAGGAAGTATCAGAACAAGGGAAATGCTGTACAAAGCAGCAATATGGGAGTCTGCAACCCACACTTGACCAGTGAAAGCAGTTGAATAATACAGCTGACAGGTGGCTGCAGAGATGAAGATGGGAGGACATGTAAAATATAAATAAAGGGCAACAGCAGAAAATAAAGGTGAACTGATGTAGAAATCACTACTATGGGAGTCTTGCAACTCAGAATGGGCCCTGCAAATATAACACAGCTGGCAGGTAGCTGCAAAGCTGTAAATGGGAGGAGATGCAAGTAAAAATTAATTATAAAAAGGGCAACAGCAGAATAAAGGCAATTATCCACAAATCACCAGTAATGTTTCTAACACGCACAGTGGCTAAATCCAAGCCATGAGCAAGTAAGCTGGCAGCTGGAATGAATCAAAAACAGCCAATCTAAGAGGCAGCAGAAGCATCACACCACTATAAAGTATGAAAAGACCCCTCAGTCTGCATTTCTCCACAAACTCTGCACCTTTGGAGTAAACATGAGAATTTTAACTGACAAAATGCTAGGGGCTGCCATTGCTCAGATACATAAGTATGTGCTGGAGGCGGACGGTGGTGAGGAGGATAATGCTGCCAACCACTGCAGACCCAGGAGGAGGAGGAGAGTGTTCAGACCCAGGGTGACCTATCAGAGGCTACATGACCTGGAGATTGTAGAGCATTACAGGGTGGACAGAGACATACCTCAGACTACTGTTGAGCTGAGCCGGCCTCGCCTCAGATCCAGAAACAACAGAGTGGAACGCATCCCAGTCATTACCAAGGTATGTGTAGCCTTAGGAATACTAGCCACAGGTACCTTCCAAAGACCAACTGGGGATATCATGGGGGTCTCACAGGCATCAGCATCTAGAGTACTCTACCAGTTCCTGGATGCTATGTTACCACATTCCAGTGAGCACATATATTTCCCCAGCACCCGTGAGGCATTGACCAGCATAATGCATCACTTCCACCATATAGCAGAACACCCTTAGGTAGTCGATGCTATAGACTGTATGCACATACACATCAAAGCACCACCCAGTGAGCGGAGTAGAGTCTACATCAACTGCAAGGGCTTCCCCTCTATCAACTGCCAGGCTGTGTGCAATGCCCAGGGCATTATCATGCAAGAGTGTGCTGGCAGCCCTGGAAGCTATCACGACTCCCACATCTAGCATTCCTCACAGCTGTATCAGGGGTTTGCCAGGGGTGACATCCCAATTGGCCATCTAGTGGGGGATGCTGGCTACACACTGGAGCCGTGGCTGATGACACCCATCAGAAATGCACACACCCCGGAAAAAGAATGCCATAATGAGGCACATGCACCAACCAAGATCATTATAGAGCATGTGTTTGGGATGCTCAAGTCATGGTTCTGCTGCCTTGACATATCTGGTGGAGCCTTGCAGTACTCTCCAGCTACATGTGGACAAATGTTCATAGTAGGTGCCATGCTATACAATATGATCCTGTGGAAACAGCTGCATCAGCAACAACATGGGGAGGGGCTACACAGCTCCCTACCATTGCCAAGGTCACCACAGGCACAGACGGACTTGGAGGAGGAACTTCCTTAGCCTGCCCCTAGAGGCAGACAGAGGTGTGCCTGGTATGCCTATGCCTTGGCAAAGAGGCAACGCATAGCACACACACAGACACTGTAGGGACCCAGGGACTGATACCTCTCTCAGACTCACATATACAGTAAAAGGGATGCCAAACATGACACTACCTGTGCTTTACCATGTATAGGCATTGTACTGAGTGTGTCCCACATAGTCAGCCATCCAGCACCATCCTCAATACTGCCCCAGGCACAAGGTACGATACCCTTGCTATCAATTACTGAATGGAGTAGTATGTTCTAATAGTTATATCTATGCTATGGATGCAAGCAGGCAAGGGAATTGGGTGGCCAAATGGGATAGCAGCAGATAGCTGACAGCTATATGGGACAGGATGAAATCCATAACAAATACTGTTATCCCCATACTCGGCAGTAGTACTCAAGGTGACAACTCCCACTGCAGTACGTGTGGTGGCTCAAATAACTGTATGTGTCCACAGGTCACACACACGGAATTCAATGAGCGTTGCCATACCTACCCCCAGCCTCACCCAACAGGAAAGGTGTAGATGACTGTAAAGAAAGGTCGGGCAAAGCTCCACAAATGCTGGCAATGGTGAACAGCCCCCCTACAGACCTACACAGACATACTACAACAGGTCTGGCAGTTGCAGTATAGTTCTGAAGAGTAAGAAGTCTGAAACTGAAATGTATGCCATTACAATCAAACTTGTGCACTTTACTGATATGCCTCCATTCTGCAAAATAGGGCACAATACAATACTAAATGGAAGCAATGAGAGTACAACTGAAACACCAGTGCAGTCAGGGCAAACGTGTAAAGTTGTCAGGTGTGCCCCCCAACCCCATGTATAAATGGCAGTAACATGCAAGTCTGTAGAGTAATATCAGTGGAACACACATTGACTAAGCTGTCCCAATCAACATGATAATTGGTGTTATGTCCACTATATGCAGGGGTCAGTGTGCCAATTTTTTGTGAGTGTTTAACATTGCCTGGAAGTGGACAGCATGTAGGCCTGGATGTTGTGTCCCAGTGGCCTAGGTACAGTACTGTGGTTGACAGGGCCATGTTCCAACAACTACAATGCCAACCAAACTGCTTCTCAGCTACACCTATGTCACTAGTTGTACACACTCACTGTCCAGATGTCAATATGTGTCACTGTCAGAAAGCTGGACAGGCTATGAACAGGAGTCCATAGATAGAAGCAGTATACATGTGGAAGAACTCTACACGGTGCCTAGAAAGTAACTCTGAACTGCACACACCTTTGGAATTAAATATAGAGGTTAGCATCATATTATTTGTCCCTCTAATATGCCCAGTCACTGGCAGCCCACAAAAGCCACAGTTATAAAGTAATGACACACTGCTGATGTCCACATACAAGGCAGGAAAAGAAGGTCCCAGATATATCTGTGAATCAGGTGCCATAAGCTTCCATATCACACATGCACTCAGTCCACCCCACTCCCCAACAGCCACAAGTATTTCATCAGTCATATCCTTGCTGTTGGTAATGATTACAGAATCATCACATTTCTTTTATGGAATACACACAGGATGCAGCATGCTGAAATGGTGTCCCATGCAGGTGTGTCCCTAGCCATAAGCAGCACCATGCACACATCCAGACTGATGAACCACTATGAACTAGAAGGATTGCCAGGAACACCTCACCCACTTGCCTATGTCACCCCAGGGGAATCCACTGGCTTGCAGCCTGGTAACATATGAATGACAAAATGCAGTGGCCTGCATCACTCTCATCTAGCCTACAGGCCTCTGGTAAATGCCCATGGCTCACCCATACTGCTATCATATGCTTCACCCATATTGCCATCATACGGAATGTCATAGGGTCCTAACAACATAACACATTAAGCAGAAAACATGATGACAAATGCCAGTAGCATGCCTCTCCATGTCCTAGTGCTAGAATTGTGGACCAAGACATAAATACTGCTGTGATAAAAGTCAAACTATAGAAATACTTTTGAGATATTGCTCCCATACCATTGGGAAGAGGATAGAATTACAGAGGGGGTGCATAAAAGCATGGATTTCATGGAGTCTGTAAAGTCTGAAAATCAAATGTCTGCTCATACTTCCCCCATCTGTAAACCCATGAATGCATAACCACAGACCTGCTTGTAAACCACAATGTGAAGGGAAATTGACCAGATATATGAGTCCTGCATTTGGATAACCTGACCAAACCTGTACAGCTGAGAGGTATGCCCACAGCAGGATATGGCCATTCAGTTAAGTTGAGAAATGCACAAGAAGGAGATCCTCAGCCAGCATAGCACCAAGGTGCTGGACCATTTACACAGGCCCGTTACTCAATTGTCTGTAGCCACCCCTCCACAATGGCAGGATTGTGCCACAATGTCTAGTCTTTGCCTCACAATATTGGTCTCTGCTTCATTGCTCTTGTATTTCCCTGGTAAACAACTGTGAGCAAACAATATCTGTCAGTAGTTGATAACACATTATTATTACACTGTAAAACAGTACATATGTCCAAAAATCTATGCTAAAACAGAACATGTTACACAAGCAACATAGACAGTAATAGGAAACTTAGTTGCACACAATATCCCCCCATGTTTTGAGTAATTGTGTCTACATATTGGAAACCTATCTACAGATATCCTGCAAAAATAACTTGCTAGGTGTAGAGGTAGCACACAAAACACTGGACTGTAGTGCACCTCTCACTGGAATGGATTCCCACAAGCAACATAGAAGCTCATATTGGGCATGCTCCTACACTTAGAGAATGGATCCCCACACTCAATATAGAAGGTCATACTGGGCATGCTCATACACTTAGAGAAATAAAGCCCATGTCTGACACCACAGTGGACCATAGATATCTGTTATCTGCAGATGTCCGTGCACACACACCAAAATGTAAACTGTTTGGTCTTCACACACACATTGGACAGGAAAACCCACAGCCAGCTGTAGGTAGCAGATATGTGGTAAATCTCCATCTGTTTTGTGTGATACACACACATATCTAAGGCCAACTTACTATAATAATTCAAACGTACACACATATACACATAGGGAAGAGAGACAGTGAGCGAGACAGTACCATTATGAAGCCTTTCCCACCCAGTACACATCCCATTGTTCCACTCTACACTATCTGCTGATGTACGTCACCTTAGATGTACCTTTGGATAAATCTCAGATCTGTAAGCTCAATAGTGTGTGTGATAAATGTATAACTTACTAAAGCAAATAAGTAGATCAGTAGGGTTCTGAATCTCGGTCCTGGCAACTGTGTGTGTGTGAAGGAATTACTGTTATACTCCATCCCCACCCAGTACACAACCCATTACCTAATATCAGAACATGTGCTGCAGTCAGTCAGTGTACAAATTCCTTTTGTTAGCCCTCAGCCCTATAGGCTCTGTTGTGCTTGCGATACTGTGTAACAGTAGAGTACCAATAATTATTTATGTACCAATCCTAATCATATAGTCCTGTCAAATGTAAAGGTTTGTCTGTTTGTGTGTGTGTTTGTAGGTGAATGATTTTTGAAGCCATTCCCACTCACTCCATTTCACATTGCCCTCCTTTATCACTGCTGCTGATGTCACTCACTGTTAAAGATACCTTTGGACAGCTCTCAAATAAGTAAGCTTTGTAGTGCATCTGATAAATGCGTAATAATATACTGCAGTCAACTAGTTAGGTAGGAGTTCTAATCTCGGTCCTGGCAAATGTAAAAGTGTATTTGCTTGTGTGAAGGTGTCTGTAGGTGTAGAGGCATGATTTTGAGGCCATTGGCACTTACTACACTTCCCTTTCCTCTCTTATCACTGCTGCTGATGTCACTCACCTTTAATGATACCTTTGGACAGCTCTCAAATATGCAAGCTTCGTGGCACATCTGATAAATGTGTAATGCTATAGTGCAGTAAACTAATTAGGTAGGAGTTATAATTTTGGTCCTAGTGCATGTAAAAGTGTGTTTGTGTGAAAGTGTCTGTAGAGACATTATTTTGAGGCCATTATCACTTACAACACTTCCCTTTCCCCTCCTTTATCAATGCTGCTGTCACTCACCTTTAAAGATACCTTTGGACAGCTCTAAAATATATAAGCATTGTGGCACATCTGATAAATGCATAATACTGTAGTGCAGTAAACTAGTTAGGTAGGAGTTTTAATTTCTTTCCTGTCAAGTGTCTGTGATTGTGTCTTTAACATTGTGATCCATATCCATCAGGGGTGGGTTTTGCTACACTTTTGTGTGGTCCACTCAGCAAACTACCAAATGTTCACTGTACAGGGTCCACTTTTGTGGTAGCTGTGAACACTCTTCAGTCCTATAATCTATTTGTCATGTGATATTACTATAGGACTATATGAAGTCCAAAAGAAGATATGTGGCCCTTGTAGTCCTGTGATACAATCCCACACTCGAGAATCATAGGCAATTGGACTCATCTATTCATTAATCCCTATGCCACTAAGTCATCTGGAAATTGGCTCACAGTGTGAAAGCAGTGGACTCCATGTCGGACTGCCAAATAGTCATGTGTGGATTGCCACAGGTTCTTGCCTTGTATCCAGTCTTGTGTGTTGTCTGTGGCTCTGATATCCAGCCCAACAGGAATGGACTGTGGTTATCAATGTTTGCAGACAATTGCTAATTGGGGGTTATTTTTACATCCTCAGATTATGTTAACATCCTGCATAAAGTCGCCACTGACACCTCCAACTGTTGTCAGAACATTGGCCTTAGTTTCAATGTCAAGAAATGTGTCCCAATCACATGTTGAATTAATGTGTTGTCCACAAATGACAACATCGGTGGTAGTCCAATGGAGACAGATGTCCTTATAGGAGGTCTGTGAACACAGCCTGACAGTAACCTCTCTTCTGACCACCACATTGCCACTGTGGACAGAAAGTCTTTCCATGTGGCATTGCATAACTAAGGGTGTGTCATCCAGGAATGAAGAGGTCAATGTCTCACTCTATTCCTCACTTATTAGGCCAATCAGCAGGTCCAATGGCCCATTTGCCAAGCAAATCAATAGAAACCTTCAGCAACAGGGTAGGCTGCAAGTGTACCTGACATGTACAACCCTAGGCATGAAGTCGGATATGGAAAGAGGCCAAAACCTCCAAGTGTTCCCGGTCACATCTTGGCTACTTACAGGCAATCCCTGCTTGACTGACAATGTCATGTCTGCCCAGCTGTGGTACAAATGGCACAGCTAGGAAACCCTAATCTGTATGCACCACATGCCATGGATACCTCAACCGCATTACCACATTCAACAGAACATGCTTGGGGACAGGTCCATAACCCAGACACTGGCCATGTTATGTACGCTATGTTGCATACATCTCAATCAAAACACCTCACTGGCCCACTTCAAGAGAAATTCAGATGAGTGGATGGTGAATAGAATTGTCACCCTGGGGATCACTCAAGTGGCAGTAGTTGATAGATGTCATGCTGACAAATTGCCATGATACCAGTGTACTCACATGCCATACTCTTCTCATATCTCCATGGACATTAGACTGGTACACACCCAGGGACATCTGCACCAATGGACCTCAGTACTGACAAATGTGTCTGTGTGCATTACTGAGTATAACAGTGTTTGTGAGTTTGTAAACTTGTAGTTGAAAATACTTTGAGTACTTTCTCACCCACTACACCCCCATTGCTATACTTAGAAAGGGCTGCTGCTGTACTGCACTGTAAAGGTACCTTGTGACACTCTTCACCCTATGGGCTACCTTGAGCTTGCAGTACCAGCACAACACTGTTCTACCAATGAGTAGACAGGTGTGGTTTACCCTCAGAGTCCTGGCAAATGTGAGTATATGTGTGTGTGTGTGTGTATGTGTGTGTGTGTGTGTGTGTGTGTGTGTGTGTGTGCATCTATTTGCAAGTGTGTGCGAGAGTGCATATTTATAGGAGACAGCATTCTGAGGCCTCATTCTCCAAATACACTGCACATTGTCATACAATAAAAGGGATTGTGATGTTGCTCACCTTAGGAGAGCCATGAAACATTCTTCACCCTACTAGATCTGTGACATATGCGATGAATGCATATCAGTGTAGTAGCAATAATTAGATAGGCAGGTAAAGGTTTGAATCTCATTCCTGGTAAATGATTGTGGGTTTGTCATAGCATTATCATGGATATGAGTGAGTACTATATTGAATGTGGCTGGGGTGCTGGATGTAATATTTTTACACCATGGTACCGCCAGTACATATCCCAAGGTCCACTGTATGAGGACCACTGTCACCATCAATCATATGGGTAACTGATGACACTCTTCAGCCCAATAAGCCATGTGCTGTGTGCCAAAACTCTGTAACAATATGGACTGAATAACGAGATAGGCAGGGCTGCTAACCACAGGTGTGGCAAATGTGTGTATGGCTGTATCTGTGCTGGTCTTTGTGTATATTTCTGTAGCTGATAGTATTTCCTGGCCATTCTCACCCAGGACATCTCCCATTGCCATACTGTGCAAGGCCAGTGGATGTTGTTCACCTTAGAGGAACTGTGGAGCACCCTTCATCCTACTTTATCCATGGCATCTGCAATAAATGCAGATAAATGCAGAGCAATTTAATAGCAAGACCTAGGTAGGTAGTGGTTCTAATCTCAGTGATGCCAAGTGTGTATGCCTGTGTGTGTGAGATCAGTATTCTGAATGTGTGTGTGTTTGAGTGACAAATGTGGCCATGGTTTACAGTTCTACACCACTGTACTCCCAGCACATATGCTGTCCTACATCTACGTGGCTGATGCCTAACTCCCACCACATGCTGTGGCACAGACATCCCACAGTTGAGGATTGCCACCATCTCACCCAACCGTCTATCAATGACCTCAGCATAATAACAGTGGGCATCTCCAAGATCAAGGATGTTGTCACACAAAGCATGAAGAGTTGCATTTGTTACCCGGAGAATATGTCCAGTGTTAGATTTGACATGTGCCTATGCCTCCATGACAGTCCAAAATATGTATCTGGTGACACCTACTGTGGCACGTGGCAGAGGCATGATGGGCAGCAGTCCACCTAAGAGCACCACTGTTCATCTATATGTGTGGAATCTTGCGTGTTCTCTGGCTATGGAAGGTGTATACACACTACATAATTCTCTTAGATTTACACGACAAATGTGTATCATACTCATGTTCACAGGTAACATATGGATATGTACAATATTCCTGTAGCTGGCCTAGCAGTGGCACAGTCAGCAGTGTTTGACAGAGACTTCAGTGTTTGTCATATGTGAACTGTCCTTTCCTGGGGTGAGTTAGGGTACTGAGCTGTGTTCTATGTCATAGAAGAGAGAGGCAGATGTTATGGCCATAGGTGCTGTTTAGCAGGACATCACTACAGCAAGTCTTGCTCAGACATAAATCGTTCAAAATCCTATTTCCCATTATTAAAAAAAATACTACATTCACTTATATGCTGACTTGTTTCACATACCTTTTATTATTTCATACTGCACTGGGTTGTATCAGAAGTTTGCTCCACGTCTTTTTGTTTTGTCAATATGGAGTACGGGTAGACAGATATTTGGAGCAGGTGTCTGCATGCCCTTTGTAGGTAATGCTCTTGACCAGGTGATGGCTTGTGAACTAATTGGTGTTCTCCACTTGCTTACTGCATGCAGAGCAGCTGGGTAGTTCTTCCAATAGCCAATGTCATGGCAACACACTCCTATAATTGGTACTTAATGTGGGTATTGTCCCTTTGCCTTGGCTGTGAGGAAAACAACCTGGAGGTGTATGGCTACTGAGTATTACACACAGCAGGTGGGAATAACTCTTACAACAAGACTTGTGAAGACAGGCCAACTAAATGGTGGAGAAGGTTACAGACTTAGGAACCAAATGTGAGTATTGCTGTTATATGGTGTGTATACTGCTAGTTTTACAAGCTTTGTATGTACATGCTACTTCTGCATGGATTTCAGTCTGACAAAGTTGTGTGTCTGCATAGCTATGAACTGTAGGCCTATCTACATAATGGCCAAAGGTTTGCCTGTTATGTTTGGGTGTTACACAGATAGGTGTTGTCCTTTGCAAATCAGTGGCATACTCTAGTCATTGCTTCCAGTAAATGGCAACATTCATTTGTGTTTCTGACTTCATATCCCTCAGAATAGAGATGCTGCAACCAACCCTGTAACACCAGCAACATTCTCAGTGTATAACAGCAATATTTCAAATATGGCCCTGTGTTTGGACCTCTGTCCTCCACTTATATGACAGGTTTTGTCCAGTTGTCATGCAGTAGAAGGTTGATAGGTATGGTCCATCAGTATTTACTGCTGACATTCCTGCTATCATCCCAGTGATGTTGTGGAATAAGACACATTAAATGAGGCAGGGGCCATACATATTAGTGCAAAAGCTGGACAGTATGTAGAACCCTGTACAGTCAAGAGGTGGGTCTGCAGAATAGTAGGACATGCCTTAGAATCAGTCTGTTAGAACATGTGAGCGATATTAGTTATTACATGGGCAAACGTTCTATAGCTGTTATTTTTCATACATTTCACCATGGGGGCTGTAGTGGGTTACAATTTACTTTTTTGAAAAAGGTCTGTTTCCCAGTTTGATAGAACACTTAGAACCATTGTTATGTGAAGAATTAATTTACATTGTATCATTTGATACTGTATCCCCTAGGGGGTTAACCAAGGAGTGTAACTGGAGGCTGTGTAAGAAAATACTTAATTATGTGTTAATTGCTTCCTGTATTTAAGGCAAATATGTTTTGTAATGTAATACATGAAGGCAAAACACATTAAAACAATTGTGTGTATTGATGGCTGGTTGTCTGTTGTTTTACTATCTTCAGTCATTATATTGCTGAGATGTCAGTGTATGTCTGGACAGCCTCAGTGTATGTCTGACCATTGTGTATGTCTGTCCTGATTTTGTAGCAGTGTACTGTGTACTTATTAGTTGTACTGTATATGGGGCGCAGCTGATGTCAGTGGCATGGGTCCCTTTGTATCATTACCAATGTGTTTGCTGGTCCATAGACTGGTCCCCCACTTCATCTGGCGTGGTCCAGAATTGTACTAAGTTGCTCTTGGCTCTGACAGTGCTGCAAGTTATTGACAACTAAATCATTACTGATTCCACAGTCTTCCTTCCCTGTGATAAACCAACGGCACTGCATGCTATGGTTGAAAACATCATAAAATAGTACAGCTCAGATGGCTTAGGGGGTTATATGCTTTGACTATTGTTTTCAGGTACCTGGGTTCAAGGGCTGTATATTTTGTTGCAGGCCAGGTGTATATTATTTCCTTTACATAACATGCCTATATGTGCTGTCATTACAGTAGCAAGGAGTGTGAGCATAATGTATGGGACACATGTGTATGCATGGGTGGTTGCAAGTCATATGCGCTCACACTTCCATTGTACACCAGCTACACTACCATGGAGACAAATATAATATACCAGACATTTGACTATTAAAATAGTACTAATTAGTTACCTTTCCTGTAACTAGTCTAGTCCAGATACAGATTTGTGTATCCAGGACTGTATGTTAGCTTCTGAGTGTTGTCCAAATCTGCTATTCAATTTGTCACTTAGATATGCTAGTTCTCTCCTGTCCTGCACTTTCAATAGCTTATTACTTTAGCACTTTGCCAGACATCTTGTAGCAAGTATTTTAGCACACAAAAGTGCTAACAGCACTAAGCATTCTACGTGTAAACAGCTCCAATAATTATTATTAATGGCCACCCCTCCAGGCATGTCTACAGGTCAGTTCCCTGAGCTTTCACGTATTAACCTGCTAAACTTGGCCATCCTGAGGCAATGTAGCAACTGCCTCATATACACTGACAACCCTTACCTCTTACCTCTCTACACTCAGACTTGAAAGAGATGCACTTATGCATCCAAATTGGAAGCCACACAATCTCCAGCCAAGACTAGAATAGTTGGTCAAGAGGAGATGGTCAACACTTGCACCACACTACATGGAACACATAGCCCTCCAAAACACACACCAGTACTGCCTTCATGTAAAAACACAAACCACACACCCACCTTTGTGGAGGCTCTCAATAAAAAGCCGCACAAACAGCAGAGACCTCCAAGGCAGGCATGCACTCTACCACCACCACACAACACTAATCACAAGACACATATGTCTCCTAAACAGTGTGCCAGTCAACCAAAGTGCCTAAGGCAAAACAGCATGGCCAAAACACTAGGCATAGTTGACTTGATAGTGAGGAATAGTGATGTCCCACTCACTAGGTTGAAAAAGGAGAAAGTGACAGTCAGACACCTGTCAGGCGCCAGGATCTGCCACATAACACACACACTGAGTTCCCTCAACAACAGGCACACATATGACTCTGTCATTGTACAAGTGGGTGTGAATGACCTGAGATGTACCTCCCTGGACTATATGGAAACATACATGGAGGAGCTCTCCAAATATGTAGCCCAGACGGGTATGACCTTAGCCCTAAGCAGCATCCTACAATCACCCAGAATGATACCACAGTACAAGCTGAAAATGATTGATTTCAACAACTGGCTACATTTCTGGTATCATTTTAAGGGGATCCACTATCTATGTGCCTGGGATGACGTGTCTGACAGACCATGATCCTTTGTCAGAGATGGCCTGCATCTGCCACCCCTGTGCTTACAGATACTGGCCAAGGCTCTTGTTACCCCTATAGTTGCTTTTTTAGGCAGTGTTCCAAAGACCACATTACCACTGTAACAGCTACAAACAAATGTAATCTGAGGATCATGCTGCTAAACACTAGAGGTATACGTTTCAAAATGCACTCGCTCAAAGCACTCCTTAAACTGGAGAACATTGACATTTGTGCTGTAACAGAGAACTGGTTCAAGGCAGCAGGAAGCACACCTGCACCATCAGGGTATCACTCATTCCACACCTGTTTGGCCCAGAACTTGGACCAAAGCTGCAAAGGTGGTGGTGTTTCAATATTCATAACGGATGCTCACACCTCGAGACTGTTAGCACAACATAATGCATCTGAGATACTTCAGGTGCAGCTAACATTTGGTAAGACAGCAATACAGGTCATAGCCTGCTGTAGTTCCACAAACATGGCTCAAGACCCACACTCCCCATTCCTAAGCACCTTGGGAAATAGTAGGTTCCAACCTTACACTCTCATACTGGCTGACATCAACTACCCCACCATTAACTGGAAAAACTACTCATGTACCACTACTCTTGTCCAATGCTTTCTTGAATTTGTTAATTCCAATGCGCTGGACATGCTCGTTCTTACTCCCACTAGAGGTAGCAACACCCTTGACCTGGTCATTATTAACATGGATGAACATTGCTCCACACCAATAGTCAACTCCTCCCTGGTTAGATACTAACACAAACTAATCACCTTGGAAATCCACATCCCTCCCACCATCCCACAAACGTGACCACCATGGAATCTTCTGAAAGCTAACTTTGGGCACCTACAAACAGAGGTGGCTAACTGCATGGCACCCATGTAGATGGAGACTAGTTGCATGACCGCAGAATCTTACACCAATGCACTGTATGAACACATGCACAACTGCATAGATCTCACCACACGTAATACAACCAAGATGCTCTCCTCATAAAAAAGGAAGCCAATCAGGTGGTTCCCTGCCATAAACAAACTCTACAACAGGAGGAGGAAATTGATGCAGAATAAGCTGAAGTCACAAGATAGGAAATACTCCCTTATCAGCCTCAACCAAAGGTTGAGATCTCTCATCAAATCCTGTAAAGGTAGCTATGAAAACATGAAAACATAGTGAAGACAACCACAACGCCTTCAATAGTTATGTATAGAATCTCCACAGCACAGTAGCATAACCCTCAGATTACGTATGCTTGTATCTGTTAAGGTGATTCTTTCTTTTGGCTTCCGGACATTAACTATAAAATGCACTAAGGTGATATTTCTGTCAATATATGTTAGCAGGAACAGCGTTACTGCAACAATCTTCTCAGCTTATCTACTCACATCATTTGGATATGTCTCTATCGTCATGTCTTTGTTCCTCCACTTTGTCTAGCTTGGTCCAGATTCATTACACTAAAGGGTTGTGAGCATCTCTCTACTGCCGGGCTGCTTGAAGACTGTTCAGCTGTTTGGCCCATACTTTGTTTCTGTTCCACAGTTTATTTGCATTTCTCTGGGTAACACTGTTATGATGCAAGGATTTATGTCAGTGACGACTGACATACATGTCAATTCCCATCCTCATATCATTAAGACAGTTCTGCTGATACAGTCCCTGTTGCTGTACAACTGTTCAGTTATGACAGCAATATTATGATTATGTGCATATATGTGGCCCATTTACCACCATTTGTACAGCCTTTGTTCATTAGTCTTGCACTAAGAGGTTGATATGCATGAGTCTAAGGTATGTCTGCACTGCATGTTATATGACTACATACATATATATATATATATATATATATATATATATATATATATATATATATATCTAGGTGCATAGGTCCATAGGTCAATACTAGGCTATTGGCCCTAGGGCCTACATAAGCCTAGCCAACAAGAAACCCAGGCTTTTGCCACCCAAGACAAATAATTTCCTGTGCCCCTGTCGAGCAGAGACACAGAAGTGAATCATGGGGTAGATCTCCTATTTACCATCCCAAATGTCAATATTTATCTTAAAGAGGGCTAATGAGGAGCTCTGTTTCATGTAAATGGGTAGTTTGTTCCAGATTATGGGAAGTGTTGTGGACAGTAACCTATCCCTCCAGCATGTTCTGTCTATTGTGGTGACAAGGTTTAGCTCCCTAGAGCATGTGTTTCGGAGGGACTGGAACTTCTTTATGTGTAGCATGTCTAACAGCTCTGTTTTTGACATGGCTTTGTATGTTAGGCAGAGATCAGATCTGAGTAGGCGATATGCAGTGTATTAAAGCTGGTGTCTTTTGAGACAGTTTGCATAGGGCAACTGTTTGAGGCCGGTGATCCTCTTTGAGAAGTACTTTTGCAGCCTCTCCAGTTGTTGCAGGTGTCTAGTGAGGTACATTCCAAATGGGGCATTGTACTTGATGATTGGCCTAATGAGGGAAGAGTAAAGGGAGACAATGACTTCTTTCTTCCTGGATGCAAAAAGTACAGTCTTGTACCTACCATAAATGTAGATGTTCGAGTGTTCACCCTGCTGCAGTCATCACACTTGGGTTATCCTGCCGTCAGGCGGTCCCGCAGTCGGCCTGAGTTCCAAAGTCTTGGTCCGGCATTGGTTGCTGCCGCTTCTTCCCTGACATCAGTGCGCCAGGGGTATATAAAAGGCATCCGACGCCATTTTCTTCAGTTTTTCTTGCCCCAGATGTCAGGTGCCCCCCCAATAGGAGGTCACTACATATTGCCAATTAAACAAGCAAAGAACATACAAAGCATACCTTCAGCTATAAGCAAATACACCACCAAGGTTGTATCAGATAGAAAGGCATAGAAAGGTTCAGCTAGATCAGAGGGGATGGAGGGAGGGTAACCTGGACTGCAGCAGGGTGAACACTCGAACATCTACATTTATGGTAGGTACAAAACTGTACTATGTTCATCGTGTTACCCTGCTGCAGTCATCACACTTGGGTTGAATCCCAAAGCTAAGGAAGGATGGTGGAGTTAAACAGGATTAGAAGAAGCTAGTAGGCCCTGCAAAACTGCAGTGGCAAAGCCAGCTCTAGTCTTAGAGTATAGGGGTAAGTGATAGTGTTTGGTGAAGGTGTGCACTAAACTCCAAGTTGCAGCTTCCAGAATATCCTTGGTTGGCACCCCCCTGAGAAAGGCTGTAGATGTAGCTGCAGCCCTGGTGGAGTGGGACCTAATGCTACCAGGAACTGGTTTTCCATCATGAGTGTAGCAGAAACGTATACAATGTCCTATCCATTTTGAAATGGTCTGTTTTGAGATAGCTTTACCTTGTGATGCTGTAGCATAGGATACAAAGAGCTGGTCAGATTTTCTGAAAGCCTTAGTTCTATCCAAGTAGTAACGTAGTTGCCTGTGAATGCTCAAGGAGTGTAGGAGTCTTTCTCCTTTGTTCTGGGGGTTTGGGAAAAAGGTGGGTAAATGGATGCTTGGTTTGGTTTAGGGCCACACTGGATACCACCTTTGGCATAAAGAAGGGGTTAGTTCATAGAGAGACTCTGTCTTGATGAAAAATGAGGAAAGGCTCCACTGCCATTAGTGCCTGTAGCTCTGAGACTCTTCTGGCTGAAGTTATTGCTAGCAGCAGGACAGTTTTCCATGATAGAAACTTTAAATCAGTTGAGAATGCTGGTTCAAAAGGCGGCAGTGTAAGCTTTTCCAGAACAAAGTTGAGGTCCAAAGTTGGTGCTGGTGCTCTCCTGGGCAGTCTTATGTTCTTGGCCCCTCTGAGGTACTGTCTTAGGAGTGGATGTGAAAATAAAGGAGGATCAGTGTTGTAGTGAGCTGAAATCGCTGAGGCGTGGATCTTAATGGATGAAAAGGAAACTCCTTTGTGCAACATTTCAGTTAAATATTGTAGAATCTGAGGAATGTCTGGCTCTAGGGGATTTTGGCCTTTAGCCTGGTTCCAGGCACAAAATCTTTTCCATTTGTCTGAATAGGCTTTCCTGGTGCTGGGCCTCCTGGCCTCCAGAATGACACCCATAACAACCTTAGATAGAGGAGTTGGCTGGTTGTTTAGGTGATTTGCCATGCAGCCAGATTTAAAGTCTTGAGCTGGATGTGTAGAATATGACTATCTTGCTGGGTGAGCAGGTGAGGAATTTGTGGTAAAATCCATGGTGATCCGTGGGCCATGTTCCTCAGTATTGGGTACCAGTGCTGGCATGGCCAGTCTGGAGCAATGAGTATCATTTGTGGTCTCTCTAATCTGACTTTCAGCAGCACCTTTGCTAGAAGAGGCAGTGGAGGGAAGGCATACACTGTCAATGTTTTCCAACTGAATGTGAGGGCGTCCACTTTCCAAGTTTGTGGGTGGAATGTCCTTGTGCAAAATTTGTAAAGTTGGTAGTTTTGGGGGTTGGCAAACAGATCTATGTCTGGGCGTCCCCATTTTTGAGTTATCATTGCAAATACTTGTGGATCCAGTTTCCACTCGTGGGGATCCATGATGTTTCTGCTTAGGTCGTCTGCCAATGTGTTTTTCTTTCCTGGCAGGAATTGTGCTTGTAATTGAACTTGGTAAGTCAGTGCTGTGTTCCACAAGGTCATTGCTTGCCTGCATAGAGGGTAGGTGTGTGTACCCCCTTGCTTGTTTATGTACCACATTACTGTGGTATTGTCTGTCTTTATTATTAGTTGTCCTGGGTGCAAGTGGTCCTTGAAAGCTGTTAGGGCATTCTGTACAGCTAGCATTTCTTTTTGATTGATGTGCAGATGCCTTTGATTTGTAGTCCATTTGCCTTGAATGCTCTGTCCTGCCATGTGTGCTCCCCAGGCATAGTCCGATGCATCTGTTGTTATCCTTTGCCAGGCTGTGGGTAAGGTAAAAGGCTGACCCTTGTTGAGGTGACATGCCTGTGCCCACCATAGAAACTCCTGTTGAAGGCAGGGAATGAGTGGTATCATTGTTTCCAAGCTGTGGCTGTGTTGAGTCCATACGCTTTTCAGGTACCATTGTAATTTCCTCATATGCAGTTTTGCAAATGGTATTAGTAGAATGCAAGATGCCATGAATCCCAAGGCCTGTAGAATTTTTCTTGCAGGGAGTTGGGTCTTTGTTGCCATTATTTTGAAGTATGGAGTCAAATGTTGTTGCTTGTCTGGAGTGAGATAAGCCATCTGGGCCGTTGTATTCAAGCTGGCAACTAGGAATATTATGTTCTGTGAGGGCACTAGTTTTTATTTCTTTTTGTTTACTGTGTACCCTAGGCAACATAGAAGGTGTTTGACAAATGACAGATGTTGTAAAAGAATGTCCTTGCTTTCTGCTTGAATAAGGCAGTCATCCAAGTATGGGTACAGTTGAATTACTCTTTGTCTGCAGTATGCGATTACTGGTGCCAGGCATTTTGTGAAGACCCTGGGTGCAGTAGATAAGCCAAATGGCAGTGCAGAGAATTGATAATGGGTTGAACCTGCAATGAAACGGAGGTATCTTCTGCAATTTTGTCTGATAGGGACATGCAGGTATGCCTCCTTGAGGTCCAACGTTACTAGCCAAGCCTTCTTGCCCAACATGGGAAGAAGCAGCTGTAGTGTTAGCATCTTGAATTTGGGTACTTGCAAATAGGTGTTTAGAATTGAAAGGTCCAGAATGGGTCTCCATGCTTTGTCCTTTCTGGGGACTAGAAAAAGTCTTGATTTAGACTAGATTCTAAGTAAACATCATCCACAATGTCTAAAACTGGAGGGATAGCAAGTGGTCTGTGCTGGGGAAGTAAAAGGAACTCTCTGAGCCTTTTCTTTGAATCGTAGTAGTCCTGGCCTTCCCAGTGGAAATGTTCCCTCATGGTATGTAAAGTTTCCCCAAAGGAGTAGTCTTCAGGGGAGATGCTGAGGGGATAGAGTCTTCAGCATCAGAATCTTCATAAGGGGGAAAGGAGTAGACCTGCTCCTCAGAGGAGTCTGAGGAAATAGAAACCTGGTCAGAGGAGGCATAATCCTCCTCTTGTCTTGGCCTTTTGTCTGGAGGGGGTTGGGAACCCCTGATTAGGGTAATCAAATCTTCAGCCACCTTAAGCATCTGTTTCTTAGGCATGGGGCCTTGAACTGGAGACTGATGTACAGTCTTTTTAGATTTTAATGGAGTTTTAAGCTTAGCATACGATTTAATGGTGAGTGTAGTCGGTCTGAAGACACCTTCTGCAACCGAAGGTGTTTCCACTGCACCGGGTTCTCCTTCTGCTATGGTGTCGATAGGGCCTAATGAAGATGGCTGCGTCAGCCTAGTACTCTCGGTGTGAGAATCCGAAGCTGGCTGGGGCTCCAATTCTGCGGTCGTCAGGAGCTGCGTAGGCGCCTCACTGAAAACCGGAGAACCGGCGACAGGCCCAGCAGAGGCCTCGGAGTCTGGTTTGGTTCTTGGTTGTCTGTCCTTATCTTTGTGGTTTTTATGCATGCTGGTTGTCGGTTGCTCTGACGACATGGTATAATTAAATTTGCTACCAAAGTAGTGTTGAGCGAAATCAAAACGACGCTTGATAGTTCGTTATTGAACCTAGCACAAACCAGTGACGTTGTGGTCAAGGCCTAGGCAAGGAATACAAAAAGAATGGAAGCCCTTATGAGGTATTTGCTTCCCACAAGAAATGCAATTATTAACTTTTTCTGACATCGGACTGAGGCAAGAAAAGGTTCCCCAATGGGGTACTTAGCTTTATTGAAGACTTTAGACTGAAATTCGATTTGAAAATCTCAGGTGTCGGACGACCGGCACTTGCGAACTGCTTCTGCTTCGGGCACCGCGCGGCAAGAAAGACTGAAGAAAATGGCGTTGGATGCCTCTTATATACCCCTGGCGCACTGACGTCAGGGAAGAAGCGACAGCAACTGACGCCGGACCAAGACTTTGAAACTAAGGCCGACTGTGGGACCACCTGACAGCAGGATAACCCAAGTGTGATGACTGCAGCAGGGTAACACGATGAATATCCCTTAGTAATGAGATGTGCCACATAGAAGGATTTTCTGACCACAGTGGCAATGTGGTGGTCAAAAGAGAAGCTGTTGTCAACCTGTGTTCCAAGATCTCTTATAATTCCTTCTGTGTTCAGTGGACTACCATCAATGTGGTAATTCAAGGGAACTGTTTTTTTTCTGAGTGAGATGACCGCACATTTTTTAGCATTGAGCTTAAGGCCATGGTTCTGACACCAATCGTTGGTGTCATTGAGGCCTTTCTGTAGGATGTCAGCATCACTTGGGGAGTTAATAATAACTTGCAATCATCTGTGAATTTTGTCAGCCACAGTCCCTTTGTGTTGGCCTGGACTTCAGAGAAGTAGATACCAAACAGGAGAGGACCAAGGACCGAACCCTGTTGGACTCCACTCGTGACTGGTTGGCAGTCTGAGTTGGAGTCAGCTCCTTTCACACTGTGGGTTCTATCTGTGAGCCAGTTTGCAACCCACCTAGTGATATACGGGTTGATGCCTAGCTTAGTGAGGTTTTCCATGATTCCTGAGTGGGGAATGGTATCAAAGGCCTTGGCCAGATAAAGGTAGGCTGTATGAACCACCTTACCTTCATCCACAGCTCTGGTGACTGACTCAAAAAGGTTGACCAAGTTGAGCAGGCATGATCTACCCTTTACAAAGCCAAACTGTGTAGGATTCAGAGTTTGGAAATTCTCTCTATCCTTGTTTATTAGGTCCACAATGATGCATTCCATAGCTTTGCATTTCAGACTCATCAGGCTAATGGGGAAATAGTTCTTGGGGTCTGTAGTCACTCCTCCTTTGTGGAGAGGGATGACTGTAGCAGTGTGCCATTCTTTAGGGGCAAAGCCTGAGGTGAAGCTTTGATTGAACAGGGCACACAGGTGAGGGGCAGGTTCAATCTCTAGTTCATGTAGAACACAGCCAGAGTTATTGTCAGGTCCCATAGAAGCTGTATTCTTGCCCTTGGATAGTGCTGAATTAACCTGTGCAGCAGTAATATTGGGTGCCTGGCAATCTACTGGTATTGTGATTGGTCCTTTGGGGGGGAAGAGGGGTAAAGTTGGCACTGAATCTGTCGGCCAGTATATTGGCAATATTTGTTGGCTCGCTATAGCAGGTACCATTGTGCAATAGCTTGGAGCAAATCTGGGTATTGCCACAGAGAGTCTTTAAATAACTGTAGAAGGCCTTGCGGTTGTCTTTACTATCTGCTGCAATTTTGTTTTCATAGCTAGCTTTACAGGATTTGATGAGGGATCTCAACCTTTTGTTGAGGCTGATAAGGGTGTTTTTCCAGTCTTGGGACTTCACCTTATTCTGCATTACTTTCCTCCTTCTGTTGTAGAGTTTGTTTATGGAAAAGGACCACCAGATTGGCTTCCTTTTTTTAAGAAGAACATCTTGGTTCTATTTGGTATGGTGATCCATGCATTTGTGTATATGTTTGTACAGTGAATTGGTGTATGATTCGGCAGTCATGCAACTATTCTCCATTTGCATGGGTGCCATGAAATTAGCCACCTCAGTTTTTAGGAGCCCAAAGTTAGCTTTGGAGAGGTTTTTCATGATGGTTACCTTTGTGGGGGTGGTGGGAGGGATGTGGAATTCCAAGATGATTAGTTTGTGGTCAGATCTAACCAGGGGGGAGTTGACTATTGGGTGTAGAGCAGCAGTTACTCATGTTAGTAATGACCAGGTAAAAGATGTTGCTATCTCTAATGGGGGTAAGAACGAGCTGGTCCAGGGCACTGGCATTTATGAATTCCAGAAAGCGTCGGGCAAGTGTGTTGGTACATGAGTAGTTTTACCAGTTAATGGAGGGGTAGTTGAAGTTACCCAGTATGAGAGAGTTAGTGTGGACCCTAATATTCTCCAGGGTGCTTAGGAATGTGGACTGTGTGTCTAGGGACATGGTTGGGGACCTATAGCAGGCTACGACCTGAATTGCTGTCTTACCCAGTGTTAGCTGCACCTGAGGTATCTCAGATGCATTATGTTGGCCTACCAGTCTGGAGATGTGCACATCCTTTATGAATATGGAAACACCACTACCTTTGGAGCTTAGGTCCACGTTCTGGGCCTAAAGGTGTGAAATGAGTTATAGCCTGGTAGTGCAGGGGTGCTTTCTGCTGCCTTGAACCAGGTCTCTGTTACAGCACAAATGTCAATGTTCTCCATTGTAAGGAGTGATTAGAATGAGTACATTTTGAGATTTAGACTTTAGCATTGAGCAGCATGACTCTCAGATTGCATATGTTTGTAGCTGTTATGGTGGTAATATGGTCTTTGGAACGCAACCTAAAAAAGGCACTACAGGTGTGGCAAGAGCCTTGGCCAGTATACAGAAGCCCAGGTGTGACAGATGTAGGCCATCTGTGGCAAAGCATTGAGGTCTGTCATTCATGTCATCCCAGGCAGAAAGATTCTGGATCCCCTTAAATGATTATATATATATATATATATATATATATATATATATATATATATATATATATATATACACACACACACACACACACACACACACACACACACACACACACACACACACACAGACAGACACACACACACACACACACACACACACACACACACACACACGTGTGTGTGTGTGTATGGTTTCACTTGAAACCATCGAATTAACACTACGTCGAGTCTCACATCATCGAGACTACAACGTCGTAAACCCAAACCAACGAAAAGTAAAACCATCGATTTGCAAACCGTCGAAACAAACTGCATAACATCACGAACTGAAAATGAGAAGGTATGTACGAATATACACTATGTAGCAAACATATATGGAACTCTGACAGTATAGCTACATGTATACCTTAAACTTGATGGTATGTATCTCGATGATTTCAATTTTCGTTGAAGTCGATGCTATGACTCTCGATGATTTTACTTTTCGTTGGTTTGGGTTTACGATGTTGTAGTCTCGATGATGTGAGACTCGACGTAGTGTTAATTCGATGTTTTCAAGTGAAACCGTGTGTGTATATATATATATATATATATATATATATATATATATATATAAAACATTCTACAAATATATCAAATTATGAGACAGAGAGGTATAGATATATATGTATATGTTTATATATAGATATGTATATATATGTCTATATACAACACATGAATGTTTTCGCAGAGCTTTCTCACTATTATTGTATGCCTCTATTGCATGATATGTTTGAAAAAGCAAGAGGAGTTCATACAGCTCAGATGATACAGTGGAATGGTCTCTGACTGTAGTGTTCAGGGTCCTGGGCCCAAGTGTTGGGACTGACAGTTTTATTTGCATTAATGTTAAATAACCGGACTGCATGATATGTTGGGAAAAACATCATAAAATTCTAGAGCTTGCATGGCTTACTGCTTAAGTGATTTGACTATGGTGTATGGGCTGCTGGGTTCATTTAGGTCTGACAGCTTTATTTCCATTAATGTTAAATAACAGGACTGCATAATATTTTAGGAAAAACATCATAATACTTTAGGAAAAACAAAGTTTTGCAACTCAAATGGCTTACTGGTTTAGTAAGTTATGCTAATAATAATAACGAAGGGGATAGTAGAACTAAGAGCTACACGACAGCACTAGCAGTACAAAATAGTACATATTCAAATGCAATAAAAATATTGTGAGGAGAAACTGGGGGATTTTGAAAGTAAATAGAGAGATTATTGAGAAAATAGGAAATGAACCCAAGTTTGTGCAAAAAAGGGCTAAGAACTTTAAAGATTATTTTCAAGGTAAACTGAATAAGGTTAAAGAAGTTGAGGTAAGAAAAGGGATGGTAAAGTGTTACAATTGTAACTGTTGTCAATATTTGTATACTGATAGTAATGAATTGCTAGTGGGCAAAACAGTAGTACAGCTCCCAGGGAGGTTTACATGTAAAGCAAAAAACGGAGTTTATTTATTAATCTGCTTAGAATGTAGCTCATTTTATGTGGGGAGAACAAAGAGAGAACTATACAGAAGAATTTATGAAGACAGTTATGCCATTACTCATGCAGATATGAAAAATGCTATGAGCAAACACTATGTTGAGAAGAAATGTAAAATAAATTTTAGATGTATGGTTTTGGAAACTCTACACCCTAATGTTAACATAGTAAATGTTGAGGAAGAACTGGGATGGCTGGAATATTGTTGGCAAGTGAAATTAAATGCTTGTTTCCCTCCAGGACTAAATAATAGAGAAGAATTTATTATGTATTTAAAAAAGGAAGGGGCTGAAACATTGATATAGTTAGTTTTAGATAGTTTTAGATATATTTATGTAAATTTGCAAAGTATAAATGTTTTAATGATACTGTGTTTTTAAAAAATGTTCATTGGTTAATGAGCCATTCAAGTATAAAGGTATGTTAATAATCTACAAAGCCATAATCTGAAGAAGTCTCTAAGGGAAGAGACGAAAGCGCTTACTACTGGCTTTGGATTCAATAAATTCACTGACTCTTTACTGACACAGTGTTTTATCTGTTTTTATACTTTCAAGTTATTTGCCTGCTGCTATTCTGTGGCTTGTTTGTTGTTGCAGCGTATCAGTAATGGAGAAGAGTTCCGCACCAGGAACGAGTTTTGCAGCCATATCAGCTGGCTGTGTGTTAAACGATACTCCGAGTGGTTCGTTTATAATTAATGAAGAAGGAACAGTTAACCTGGTCATGGGAAATCAACGAAGAGCCGGTGAAAATTTAAACTGTAGTGAAGAGATTCTTTATGGATGTTTAGCCCCTCCGGTTAATCCTTTTAGTGTACAAGGAAGTGCTATGTGTGATGAAATGACGAGCACCACCTTCAATAATCAGGAATGCTTTCGTGTTTTAGAGAAAGATTTTTTGGCATTAAAGCGCCTTCAGTGGGACAATTTATTTTTTGAGAACAGTTTAAAAGCAAAACAAGTCCCAAAGGGACTAAGAATTAAAAATCTGTCAGCTGGGAAAGATTTACCAAAAGATCTCACAGAGAAGTGGCTTGAAATCAAACAGAAGGCGGGGCTTCAGTATATGGAACTGCTCCGTGAAGTGAATAATGCTAAAATTGGTGAACCAACTGTCAATGTAAAAGATAATTATGCTGCTTTAAAAGATAATACCTCTTTTGAGATTTTTAATAGCACAATGGATATTATTCAGGAAAATCTTCACAAACTCAATGAAGAACTTTGTCAGAGAAAAACAAAAAAGTTTTTCAAAGACCGCAATGAATATGCTGGGGGCGTGGCGGCAGCCTATGGATTAAGGCTGCAAAGCACTTTACTGAGCAACAAAATGACAGGAGATTCTTCATTTATGGAGGAGAATGTATTAAGAAGGTCTGAGAGACTAAATAATAAAACCAATGGACAAGCCACTGGGGCTGAAAGCCTAAAAACGAATATGACGACTATGAATGATAAAATGGAATGTAAATAGGTGCAAAGAATGAAAACATTCGATCAAGTGGTGAGACCGAAAACCAAAGATGCTAACAAATATAAATTAACCACTATGGAATCTCAGCCGAAGGGAAATCTGATGAACGACAATAGACAAGTAGTGGATGTATATCAAAGAACTGATGGAATCTCAGCCGAAGGGAAATCTGATGAACGACAATAGACAAGTAGTGGATGTATATCAAAGAACTGATAACCAAGAGAGATCGTGGGCCCAGGTAACAGCAGATGGAAATAAAGAGAATTATTCCAGTAAGCACCACAAAAAAACTGGTATGGCAGAAGAGGTCCAGGGAAGAACTGGAACAGGAAAAAACAATACTGGAAGACTTAGGTACTGTAAACTTTAAAATCGTTAATCTATCTAGCAAAAAACTGACTACTGATGATTGTTGTGTGCTAAGTAAGGGGTGGAATTTTGCCCCAGCACAAAGAGCTAATAAGCTGGTGATGATTAATGAAATTAGAGACTATGTGAAAAAACTGAGTCTAAGCATGTTATTTGGACCACAAATGCAAAGTAATGTTGATGTTTATAGACCTAGTAGCTACAATCCGCCTTTAATTAAAGAACTAGAAATGTTTCTTAACATATGTGAGTCGCAGATGCTTGAAATGTTAGACAATGAAACAATGTTTAGATATTATAATTTAACAAAAAAAGAAAAAGGAATGTTTTGATTCACTAGTTAAAAATGAAGAGGTTTTAGTTTTTAAAGCTGACAAAGGTGGTGCTATGGTTTTGTTGGACAGAAGTAAATATGAATGTAAAATGAAGGAAATGTTGGCAGATAAAAATTTTTATAAAGCTGTAAACATGGTAGAAGTAAAGAAGGGATATTCACTGATTGATTCCTGTAGAGAAGAATAGTTCTAAACAGGAAGAATAGATGAAAAAATGAAAAGAAATCTATCCAACATTAATCCAAAAATAAGCAGGATCTTTGGAATTCCAAAGATGCACAAAAATGTAGATTCACCACCATTAAGACCTATAGTGGTTAGTAGAAATAGTAAAACAGAAGGAATGTCAGTGTTTGTGGACAAACATTTACAGAGAATAGTATCAAAATGTACTACATATGTTAAGGATAGTTATAATTGTATGAGAACATTGGAAAGAATTCAGCTGTCTTATTCACATATACTGGTAACCCTAGATATCAATTCTTTATACACTATGATTCCCCAAAAACGAAGGGATGGAAACAGTCAGAGTGGAGTTATTAAAATCTAAGGAGTTTCCCCCAAATACAGTTGGATTATTAATGGAAATAAGACTGATTTAGTTTTGAGTCATAACTATTTAGATTTCTATGATCAAATATTTGTACAAATGGTGTTGCAATGGGTGCAGCCTTAGCCCCAAGTTATGCTAATGTTTTCATGCAGGGTTGGGAAACTGCTAATATACTAGAAAGTGAACACAATGTAAATATAGTTAAGATGTTGTGGTTTATTGATGATGTCCTTTTAATATGGGATAGTACTATGAATGAGTTAATAAAGTGTTTAAATTATATATGCCGCATACCACTGTAAAAAACAATCTCTCTCTTTGTTGTGTGTGTTACTGATTATGTCTAAAAAACTAAATGTGTCTGTTTTTTTTGTTGTTTTTTCTTTTTTCTCTGGGCCTCTGCTGAAAAAGGGCCTTTTAGACTCCCCGAACAAATGTAAAAACAAAATAAAAAAAATAAAAATAAATATCAGTAATGTTTGTTCCTATATAAAATTTACTTATAGTTTAGATAAAATTAATTTTCTATTCTTGACAATATATAAAGATGAAAATAGACTCATTTCTAAGATATACAAGAAGGTTTTTCAAAATAATATGTATTTACCTTACTCCAGTTTACATCCCAAGAAAACTAAGACCAACATAATAAAGGGACAACTTAAAAGAATAAGTAATTTAACAAAAGAAGATGAGGTGTTTGAACTTGAAGCTTCAAACTTCTGCAAAAAATGGAAATAAGAGAATACCCACAAGAAGAAGTAGAAAGGTTGTTCACTGAAGAAGTAAGAAAAACAAAAAATTTAGTAAGTTATGCTAATAATAATAACAAAGAGGAAAGTAGAACTAAGAGCTACATGACAGCACTAGCAGTACAAAATAGTACAGATTCAAATGCAATAAAAAATATTGTGAGGAGAAATTGGGGGATTTTAAAAGGAACTAGAGAGATTATTGAGAAAATAGGAAATGAATAAGAAGTTATGTAATCACCATAACGTTCCATCTGAGCAGGTAACTTCATTTGTCAGCAACCTGTGGGTATCAGATCCGACCTCGGATCCGAGCCGGCAGCTTTCCAAGCTAAAAGATATGAGCTCTCAGTTCCTCCCCCTTACCCATAATACCCTGCTACCTCCCTCCAGTCCTCAGACTGAGTTTGCCAAATATGCACCCAAAAAAACAACAATCTAAGACACTCGAAAGAGGAACACTAACCTGATGGATGTCACAGATAAAACCATGAAACAGGCTAGGGGGAAGGAGGGGGGGTCGGCTGCTGACAAATGAAGTTACCTACTCAGATGGAAGATATGATGAGTACATAACTTTTTAATCTGAAGTAGTTAACTTCATTTGATCAACAACCTGTGGGACAGAGTCCCCAGCTACCAAAAACCTTGGGGGGTCCTCAAGGAAGGAAGGATATTCCAGAGCACTGTGGAAGGCAAATGCTGCCCTACCTCTGGATATAAGATCCAGCTTATAATGAGAAATGAAGGTATGAGAAGAGGACCAAGTAGCCGCTGAGCAGATGTCATCTAGAGGAACTTTTGACCAGAATTCTGCAGAAGTAGCCATAGAACGGGTAGAGTGGGCATGAACCCCCAAGGGTTCAGGCCGGCCGGAAGCTAAATAAGCGTGCACGATACAGTGTGATATCCATCTAGCTAAGGTAACTTTTGTAATAGGCTTTCCCAAAGAGCTGATCCGATTTCTGAGTAGTCGCTGTCCTGTGCAAGTAAAAACGCAATTGTCTGTGCACATCCAATAAGTGCAACCTGTATTCCCCTTTGTTCTGAAAGTTGGGGAAGAAAACAGGCAAGTTAATGGTTTGGTTGATATTGGATTCGGAGGCCACCTTAGGCAAGAATGAAGGGTTAATCCTGATGGACACTCTGTCCTTATGGAAGACCAGATACGGGGGTTTCATACAAAGTACTTGAAGTTCAGATACCCTTCTGGCTGAAGTAACTGCAATCAGGAAGGCCGTTTTCCAAGATAAGAATTTTAACTCAACCAAAGCTGCCGGTTCAAAGGGTGGGCCCGTCAGTGCCTGAAGAACCAAGGTTAAGTCCCATGGGGGAACCGCATTTTTGACTGGAGGTCTCAACAGAAAGGTGCCTTTCAAAAAGGTTTTGCGTATCTTAGCAGATGCTAAGGGACCAAGGTTATCCCCTATGTGGAAATGGGAAATGGCTGCCATTTGGACTTTGACTGTAGAAGCACTGGCTCCTTGGTAGAAAATATGGGACAGGAATTTAAGAACCGCTGGAATGGGAGCAGTAAAAGGGTCTAAATCCCTATGTTTGGCCCAGATGGAAAAACACGTCCATTTACTTCTGTAGATCTTCCTGGTAGAAGGCTTATGCACCGCCACCAGAATAGATTTTACGGGAGATGAGATACTGGGAGTCCTAGCTATTAGTGGAACTGGATCAACCAAGCCGTGAGCTTGAGGTCGTCCAGGTTTGGAGGTTGTAATCCCGTGGGATGAGAGATCAGATCCAGAATGGGATCTAAGATCCAAGGAGGAGCTACGCTGTGAGACTGCAGGTAAGGGAACCAGATCTGGCGAGGCCAGAATGGGGCTATGAGGATTATCTTGCTCCCCAACCGATGAGCTTTCGGCAGAAATTTTGTCATTAGTGGAAGAGGAGGATAAGCATAAAGAAGACCGGGGGGCCAAGCATGAACCAGAGCGTCTCTGGGGCTCTCCCCTGTTGGGGGAAGTAGAGCAAAAAACTCGCTGCATTTTGCGTTTGAAGGAGAAGCAAAAATATCGCAGCAAGATTGACCCCATCTGAGGAAGATTTGATTCACTACTGATGGGTTTAGAGACCACTTGTAAGGTGTGAGGATCGAGTGACTCAGCTTGTCCGCTAGAATGTTGGACCGACCCAGAATGTGTGTTGCTATCAGAAAGCGGTTGGTGGAAATCGCCCATTCCCAAACTCTCATAGCCTCTCGACAAAGAGGGTAAGATATGGTTCCTCCCTGTTTGTTGATGTACCAGACTACTGCCATGTTGTCTGTCTGAATTGCAATAGTCCCCAGAGGAAGAAGGTCTTGAAGGGCTTACAATGCTAGAAGCACCGCCCTCATCTCCAGGACATTGATATGCAGAACGGTCTCTAAAGGGGTCCACGTGCCTTGGACGGTTCTGCCCATGGAATGCCCCCCCCCACCCGAGGCGAGAAGCGTCCATGGTCAGCGTGGCTTGGGGTTGAGGCATCACAAACTGTCTTCCTTCCCGCAGCTCTTGGGAATGGAGCCACCAAAGAAGGGAGTTCCTGCAAACCCTGCTTAGGGGAATCGGAGAATCCAATGGGTGAAGGAGGAGAGACCACTGAACCTGAAGAGTCCATTGAAGCACTCTCATGTGCAATCATGCCAGAGGTGAAAGGCTGATGGCTGCCGCCATGGAACCTAGGGCTCTCAGGACCAATTCTGTAGGTGGGGCTGGGGACTGTAGAAGCGCCATTACATGGAGTGACAAGTTGTGCAACCTCTCCGCTGTTAGAAAGGCTTTGGACTGGAGTGTATTTATCCTGGCCCCTATGAAATCCAGAACTTGCACAGGATGAAGAGACAACTTTTGAACATTTATGGTAATGCCTAGACGCTGGGTCAAGGATAAGGAATAATCCCTGGTGGAGCAGAGCAGATGGCTGGTGGGGGCGGTGAGGAGCCAGTCTAGGTACGGAAAGACCTGAATTCCCTGAAGTCTCAGGTGGGCTGCTACAACTGCCATGACCTTGGTGAACACCCTGGGGACGGCTGTGGTGAGGCCGAATGGGAGAACCCTGAACTGAAAATGACTGGCTCCTAGCCGAAAGCGGAGAAACCTCCTGGACCATCTGTCCATGAGAATGTGGTAGTGCGCATCCTTGAGGTCTATGGAGCACATCCAGTCATTCTCCTGTAGAAGAGAGACAGAATAGATTGCAGAGTGACCATCCAGAATTTCTCTTTGGCAATGAACAGGTTTAGAGTTGACAGGTCGAGAATTGGCCTTAAGTCCCCCGTCTTTTTTGGCACCAAAAAGAACCTGGAGTAATTGCCTAACCCGGATTGCTCTGGGGGGATGTGCTGGATGGCCCTTTTTTCTAGCAACTTCTTTATTTCTGAAGCCACCACCTCCCTCTGATTGGGTGGGACATTGGGAAGGGACTTTGTTAGTGGGGGAAGATTCAGAAAGGGGATAGTGTAACCTCTGGATATTATTTGGAGCACCCAACGATCTGCAGTAATGGACTCCCAACTTTGTAGGTGCTCTGGAAACCACCCACCAACTGCCTCCAGAGAAGGACAGCCGGGCAAGCCCTCAGGGCTGCTGCGCGGGTTAGTACGAGAAAGGTTCTCTGGACCTGAAATTCTTTGGCCTTCCTCTGCCTTTGGGCCGGTGTCCACCTTGTCCTCCTCTGCCTATGAAGGACGAAGGGTCCGGAGCAGGACGGGACTGCTGGGACTTCCGGAACCACATCTTCTTTTGTCCTGTCTGGTTCCTTGAGAAGGACCTTTGAAGATTCGAGAAGCAGATCCCAACGGCAGACAGTGTCTTCCCGTCTTTCTCGCTCTGAAGCAGCGTGTCGCGGATGGTTTTGCCAAATAGTAAAGAACCATCAAAGGGAGCCTTGAAGGGTTCAGCAAAGTTGCAAAGGCGAAGCCAGGAGTGGCGCCGCAAGGTGACCCCTGCCCCACTGGCTCTAGTCGCTCCCTCCGTGGCATGGGAGAGAAGCCACATGGAAGTGTTAGAAACTTACTTTAGAGTGGCTATGCAAGCCGAGAAGGTCCGTTTGTCCTCAGCCGCCATGGACTCTGGGGGAGCTCCAGCGTATTCTTTTATCAGATCCCACTGGAGTCTAATGACGTGTGCCAGATAATTCAGCGCTCATATAAAAAAGGTGGCTAAAGCAAACAACCGCTTTCCAATACGGTCCATTGTCTGATACTCCTTATCAGGAGGATGGACCGAGGAACTTTCTTGTGCTAGTTCCTTCTTGGTGGCAGCCGCCACCACCATGCCATCTACTGGGGAACCTTTATTCCACGCCGGTTTGTCAGGGGAGGACTAAGTATCTTGTCCGGTCTTCTAGGGATTGGCACCACGGTGTCCAGCTCCTTCCAAGCCCTGGTAGTAATCAAGTCTACCAGGGGATCAGTCGGGTGGACACCCAAGAGGTTGACGGGCCTGTGTCAAATGCCTCCAGAAACACAGACTCATCTGAGGAAGGTTTTTGGGCTGACCACCTCCCTCTAATACACAGCATTTCCATAATGTCCCCAAAGGAGACGTCTTCAGGGGGTGACCTTGACCCTTCCTCTAAGTCCGTGACCTCCGTGAGGAACTCGGGGGAGTCCAAGTGCCTCCTCTTGCACTTTCGTTTGTGAGGGACCTCCTCTGTGGGTCTGTCCGAGGAGGCCTCACCAACAGGGTCCTGTTCCCCTACGTGAACCAACTGGAGCACCGGCGCAGGCTGTCCCTGGGGCCGGACGATGGAAAACAGGCCCAAATGTGAGGGAGTGAGGGGTTGATCCACAGCCTGGGCCGGGGACCTGGAACTCCTCGACAGCACCCTCTCCACCATGACAAACGCCGAGGGCGAACCACTCTCCCCTGGCTCCGAGAGTAGCCCCCTTGGCTCAGACGTGAGGACCGCGGTCGGAGCCAACGCAATCGGACCCGAAAGGGGAGTGTGCTCCGACCAAAATGGAGCCGAAGACACACTGACCCCTGCGGATCTGAAGCTCAGCTCTCGGCCCCGAGAGGTCGGATCCGACAAGCTCGAGGGTGCGGTAGGCAAAGTAGCCACCACTGTTGGCGCCGACTCCCTGGCTCCGAGACGGCTCGGATCCAAAGACTCCGAAACCTGATAGTGAATCGGAGAAGGAGCAATTGGGGCAAAGAAAGGGGCCGAGCTCCCCCCTCAGAGGGGGGGAGGCATGAGCACACCCATCTGCATTTGGGCCTGCAGGAATCATCGCATCATTCGGTCCATATTAGCGTCAGACATACTCCGAGTAGACCTTGAAGAGGTAGTCAAGGCAGGCTGGGAAGGCCACCTAGATGACCTCGAGGGAGACTGTGACTCCTCCTCCGGCTCCGGAGAAAAGTGGGGAGAATGGAGCCGAGAGGGAGAAGAACCAGAGACCCTCCTGGGAGAGATAACTAATTTAGCAGGCGGAGCAGAAGGATGAGATTCTGCCTGCCGCTTGTGGCTCTTATGCCGGTACTTATCCCTATGCCTCTTCTCTTTGCTAGAAGAGTCCCCCTCTCCCTGGGACACAGAGGGAGGTTGAGTCCCAGCCAGGGGAGGAGGAGTTGAAGGTTGGACAGCTGCAGCTGCGACTGTTGCCGCTGAGGGAGATGAGGAAGAAGAATCTGTGGGCAAGAGTCCCGCCAGGATTAACTTATTCCTCCTATCCCTCACAGCCCGGGGGTTAAAGGCTGCGCACACTTGGCAGCCCGAAGACAAGTGGGCCACCCCCAGGCAGAGATCGCACTGAGTGTGGCCATCTGCTGGGGACAGCTTATGACCACACTCAGTGCATTTAGAAAAAATGGCCTTAGGCCCCTCAGCCATCACACATTGAAACGCGCCCACACAAACAGAGAAAGGGGAGGGAAAAAAATAAAATTTACACTAAGTACCACAAAAAAACACGGGAAAATACAGAGACAGAAAACGAAGGGCCTATTGCACTCACACACACCGAAAAAACTTTGAGAAAAAAGGTTTTAAATAGTTTTAAATACTCTCACCAATGCCAAGAGCTCATCACTTAAGCTGTCAGAAGCTGCAGCAAACGAGATCTGGGGACTGGAGGGAGGGAGATAGCAGGGTATTATGGGTAAGGGGAGGAGCTGAGAGCTCGGATCTTTTAGCTTGGAAAACTGCCAGCTCGGATCCGAGGTTGGATCCGATACCCACAGGTTGCTGATCAAATGAAGTGAACTACTTCAGATCCCAAGTTTGTGCAAAAAAGGGCTAAGAACTTTAAAGATTATTTTCAAGATAAACTGAATAAAGTTAAAGAAGTTGAGGTAAGAAAAGGGATGGTAAAGTGTTACAATTGTAACTACTGTCAATATTTGTATACTGATAGTAATGAATTGCTAGCAGGCAAAACAGTAGTACAAGTCCCCGGGAGGTTTACATGTAAAGCAAAAAAACATAGTTTATTTATTAATCTGCTTAGAATGTAGCTCATTTTATGTGGGGAGAACAAAGAGAGAACTATACAGAAGAATTTATGAAGACAAGTATGCCATTACTCATGCTGATATGAAAAATTCTACGAGCAAACACTATGTTGAGAAGAAATGTAAAATACATTTTAGATGTATGGTTTTGGAAGCTCTACACCCTAATGTTAACATAGTAAATGTTGAGGAAGAACTGGGATGGTTGGAATATTATTGGCAAGTGAAATTAAATGCTTGTTTCCCTCCAGGACTAAATAATAGGGAAGAATGTATTATTTATTTAAAAAGGAAGGGGCTGAAACATTGATATAATTAGTTTTAGATATATTTATGTAAATTTGCAAAGTATAAATGTTTTAATGATACTGTGTTTTTTAAAAAATGTTAATTGGTTAATGAGCCATTCAAGTATAAATGTATGTTTTTATCTACAAAGCCATAGTCTGAAGAAGTCTCTAAGGGAAGAGATGAAAGCGCTTACTACTGGCTTTGGATTCAATAAATTCACTGACTCTTTACTGACACAGTGTTTTATCTGTTTTTTACTGGTGTTAAGTGCTTTGACTATGTTGTATGGGCTCCTGGGTTCAAGACTTGGGCCTGAAAGTTTTTTTCCCATTAATGTTAAATAACTGGACTGCATGACATGTTTGGAAAAACATTGTAAAATTCTACAGCTTGCATAGCTTACTGATCAAGTGCTTTGACTGTAGTGTACATGTTCCTGGGCTCAAGAGTTGGGGCAGATAGTTTTATTTCCATTAATGTTAAATAACTAGACTGCATGATATCTTGGGAAAAACATTTTAAAAATTTGCAGTTTGCATGGCTTAGTGATTAAGTGCTTTGATTATGGTGTATGGGCTCCTGGGTTCAAGAGTTGGGACTGACAGTTTATTTCCATCAATGTTAAATAACCGGACTGCATAATATGTTAGGAAAACATCATAACATTTTATAGTTCATATGGCTTACTGGTTAAGTGCTTTGACTATGTTGTATGGGCTCCTGAGTTAAAGAGATGGGACTGACAGTTTTATTTCCATTAATGTTAAATAACCGGACTGTATGATATGTTAGGAAAAACATCAGAAACTTTTGCAGTTTGCATGGCTTACTGGTTAAGTGCTTTGACTATGGTGTATGGGATACTGGGCTCAAGAGTTAGGACTGACAATTTTATTTCCATTAATGTTAAATCTCTGGACTGCATGATATATTGGGAAAAACATCACAAAATTTCTGCAGCTTGAATGGCTTACTGGTTAAGTGCTTTGACTATGGTGTATAGCTCCTGGGTTAAAGAGTTGGGAGTTGAAGTTTTATTGCCATTAATGTTAAATAACTGGACTGCATGATATGTTAGAAAAAAAAATTAAAAAATTCTACAGGTTGAATGGTTTAGTGATGAAGTACATTGACTATGGTGTACAGGCTCCTGGGCTCAAGCCTTGGGACTGACATTTTTTTTTCCATTAATGTTTAATAACCAGAGTGCATGATATGTTAGGAAAGAATCATAGCATTTTACATCTTAAATGACTTAGTGATTAGTTGTTTTGACTATGGTGTATGGGGTCCTGGGTTCAAGACCTGCAATGGTTGTTTATTTTGTTGCTACACTTTAAACTTTATTGTAGAGGGGAAATAAAATGAAAAAAAAAAACATGTGTTTGATTATTTTATTAGGGGTATGGACATTGCTTTCTGCACCATTATCTGTGTGGGGGCTATGTGAATACTGATAACATTACAGGGGCTTTGCATTACCTTGTACTTGCACACATTCTGGGGAAAGCATATAATGATGGAGGAACATATAGGGACAGATTTTAAATTTTGCTCTTACATACTTGTATGGTGTGTGCTTTACTGTTTTACTTTTTTTTTATCCACGTCCACGGACACACACTCTCGCTGATGTTTACTTCCATGCAGGGGCATGTATATTGTGAGAGCTCTGCTCTCAGACCCTTCTCCCTGTGCTCGTACACAGATCCTTGTCCGTGTAAGAGCTCAGCAGTGTGCCTTCATTAATATTCAAGGTGCTCTGCTGCTCTACATGGACATGAACCACTCCGTGTCAGAATAATGCTATTCCAACATGGGGCTTCGTGAATCCGGGGGCATATTTGGTGGCTGAGAGACTGATTGTTTGTACAGAGAATTGTTCATGTCATAGATGACATTACAGTCTGAAAAAGATGAGTACTGACATATTGTGGTCTCAATTTGTATAGACATCACAAATACCTTTCATCTTAACAGGGGTATGTACACTGTTTACATCCACTATATGACAGTAATGTTTCACACATGTCCCTACCTTAGGCCGTTTGTCCACCCATTGTGTTGCTCTCTATCCAGAAGTCTTACACTGACAGGCCATGTGTTATGCTACAGGGATGATACATTCTCATCAGATAGGCCCCAGTCCTGACCACTGTGATGCAATGCAGCTGACCCTCAACATAGGTGAACATGCACATAAAGCAATATGGCTATGAGTGACAGTTGTGTGCATGGTACACTGCATGGCCTTCACATGCCCGGGGTATTGGCAATCCACAACAGTACAATTGCATACTCACCAGCTGCAAGCTGCCATCCCACATGCAGGCAGGGGGGACCTATGTAGTTGTGGGAGGGGAATACGGTCAGCAGACCCACAAATGGCATTGGTGCAGGATGGATGCAACATGTGTGCACATGTACAGTACAACCTCCAATACTACACAAGTTACTGTCCTTCACCATAGATGTGCATGTCCGTGCATTAGAAAACCCCATTCACAACTGAAATCTGACCTGACACATGTACGTAGATACTCTACAATTACAAGTATGTATGCTACTCTATTCTAGTAATCTACACTGGGGCCTTACCTGCACACTCCTTGTTCATTGTCTGGGTGCCAACCACCTCCAGTATGTGGGGGGGTCTGTAGTCTGATGTACTGGGATGGGTGCCCCAAGGTACCTGTGGAGATCCCCAGTGGCTGCCGGTGGGGCTGCAAGGCCAGGCCCAAGCTTGTGGCTATGCTGTCCCTGGCCACTGCAGCACACCTTTGCCAGGCATGGTGTATGAGGTCACTTTCACGATGCCAGGCTTGCTCATATGTACATGCGTGCAGGCCAACATCATTTACCCTGTGGACAAGGTCGTCCCACAGGCCAGTCCTCTACTGCAGATGTTGCTGGCTCCAGCCAAACATTATGGCATGGTTGTGTAGTATGGCTTCCATGATTATATTTGTCTGAGCCGCTGAGAATGCTGACCTTTGCTGATGCGAAATTGCACCTGGGAGACATAACAAGGGAGACACATCACAGAACCTCATACATTTGGCAACCATTTGTACAAAACCTGCACATCTATATTGAATACCAGTAGCCACCACACTCAACCATGCCATACCCCTGTAACATATCAGCGCTGTATCTGCTTGCATTGCACTGCTGGCCCTGAGGTGTCATATTCCCCCCGTGAGGCCTACTTAATTTCCTACTCCTGTACTCCTAATTCATGTCTAAGTTGAGGGATGACACTGGCCATCCTCCATGTGGATGTGGTTTGGATGGTGCCAAGCCTTGTTGTGACTACGATGTGTAATGTTGCTGGGTACACATGCCTGAGTTCATGTAAGATGCAGACAAGGATGTTATCAGTTGCCATGGATACCTACATTTGCTGCCTTTCAGTAGGCAATATGTACCTGCTCATTGGTGATGAGGGGAGGGGTGTGGGTGCTGTGCATATCCAGGTATATTGCTGCTGAGCCAGGGAGTGATGTTTGCCCTAAACCTAGCTGCAGCAGGTTGCCTTAGCTATGTTGTGTGTATATGTGGCCTTACTGGCCACCATTACAGGGTGGGCAGGTATGTGGCCTCAGAGATTGCATACATATGTGAAGATTGACTTGTGATTGGCCTTGGTGAATGTGTCCAATTTGTACTCATAAGTAACCTTACAGTACTCCACCTGTGACCTTATATGCTTGATCAGACAAAGGCTGACTTGATGCCAGGTTGGTGCGTGCTCCTGATTTGGCCTGTACAGCCATTCTAGGGATCAAGTCTGTGGCTTGTGTATTGTTGAAGTTCACCACAAGCATTCAGCTTACCTTGAGGGGGTTGATGTTATCCTGTCGGGTATTGCTGAGGCCATACAGCTATGTAGGTGCTCACATACTACTGTGTTGTGGGCCTGGACACAGCTGCTAGTTCTACCATATGGAATGCCCATCATGTGGGCCTTGCCCATTTACCTGGCCTGTGCAGGGGACATTACAGAGGTGTGGGGGCTATGGCTTCACAGACAGTAGGTGGAAATACCTCACAGGACAGGACATGTGGAGACAGCCCAGCAACATAGGGGACAAAGCTCCAGAGTTTTGTACAGCTTGTATGTTATTAGCATTGTTATACACACAGGGGGTTGATATATTGGCAGGGTTTGTCTGGACATGCATTTCTGGGTGAGTTGACATCTCACAGTGATATGCCTCTGACATAACTCTCAACTGGCATGCTGTCCACAGACTGGCCAGATGTTTGCATATTATGCTTGGTCTGTTCCTTGACCAACATCTGTTTTTGTGGGGTTGGCAGGATAATGTGAGGATTGTAGTCAGTACGTGTTATCATCCACTGGTGTTCCACACATCATTTCCTTCAGGGATGTGATGTTACAAGAACACATGTAACAGCAGCTACTGTCTCAATCTAACACCATTATGTGTGATATGTCCCTCTTTCCAGCCCCCTGTCATATATGCATGCCATGTGTTGTCCAGATGTCCTGCACTATGAGGTGCAGAGGTATGGTAAATCATTAATTACCAAGTGCACACTAGTTAGCATGACAATGACCTGGCAGACTCCTGGCCATGTTATGCAGTGGTGGCCAGGGTTATGTGTCCACACCCTGGTAATTCTGTGAAAATCTGCACATATGACAGTATGTCTCTCTGGCCATTGTGAACAGACTGCCAAGGTTGTGTAGCAGTGTTGTGTGTTTATGTTTTTTAGGCTGGTTAGGGAGAGTAGCAGCTGTGAGTGCCATACATCCTTTACCTATCGGACTCTGCATGCTGCTGCAGCTGCTGGTGGTCTGCAGGTCCATATGCTTGTAGGGGCTGACTGTGAAATATCATGTAACACCTCCAGATTGCCAGCACATTGTGAATTGGGGCAGTATATGTAGGTAATTATGTAAATGGAAAATGGTATGTGGTTGCTCTCACAGTATTATATTGTCGTGTTCAGTTTGCTTATTGGTATGTTGCTGTCACTGTGGTGCACTTGTTTGGGGTATGCACTTTCACACCAGTGTCTGTGTTCCACTAGGATTACATCCCTGTACTGTCTGTTACATTTGCTACTGCATGTGTATAGCCTCAGAGCTGGACCTGGGTAGTGTTATGTCAGTCTGATTGTAGACTGGACATTGCTCGGTAGCTCAGTGTAGTTTTCCTACTGTTGTGTTATGTCCACATATTCATAAGATGTCCAGTTGTATGGCCAATATCTTTGGTCTGGTCCCCATAACTGTTTTGTATGCATGACACATCAAAGGGATGATGTGGGTACTGAGGTCAGTAACTAATGAGAAGCAATTGAGTTCTGGAATTGTGATATTTCAGCTGATATATGTTAGGACATACACTGTTACTACATGAACGTTCTCAGCTTATCTACTGATGCATTTTGCACGTCCCTATTTTCATGCCTTTGTCCCTCCACTGTGTCAGGCTTGGTCCACATTCATTGCATTAAGAGGTTCTGAGCATACCTCACTACAGCCAAATTTTCCACAGACTGTCCAGATGTTTGGACCATACATTTGTTCAGTTCCACAATTTATTTCTATTTGTCTGGTAAATTACGGTGATGATCCAAGGATTTATGTCAGTAAATACATGACATTTCAGTTTCCATCATCACATTCTTCAATGATTGTCTGCTGAAACGCACACTGTTGCTGTAACACGTCTTCATTTGTAACAACGATTTTCTAACTATGTCCATATATGTGACCCACCCCCCCTTTTACAGTCTTTGTACAGGTTCCTTGCACTAACAGGTTGGGAGGGATGGTTCAGAGATATAACTGCATTGCATGTTATATACATACATACAGATATATATATATATATATATATATATATATATATATATATATATATATATATATATATATATATCTGCATGAAGATTGCGGTACAGTGGGGATTGGAAATCCATCCATATCCCCACTGTAATGTAATCTCGGAGTCGGGGGTGTATTTGGGCATAGCCCCCACCTAGACTGGTTTTATATTATCCAGTTTACAATTTAGTATGTTGAAATTTAGCATTGTAAGGTTTCAGTATTATGAGTTTCAGTCAAGTGACTTTTCAGTATTTTGAAATTTCAGTCTTATGGTCTCAGTCTTGCCTCACAGCCACAGGTTCTTCGTTTCGATCCTCAGCTGGGATGCCTTTTGTGCGGAGTCTGTATGTCCTGTCTGTTGTCACGTGGGTTTCCTCCGGGTGCTCCGGTTTCCTCCCACATCCCAAAGACATGCGATAGGTGGATTGGATACTCCAAACTGGCCATAGGCATGAGTGCATGTGTGCCTTCCATGGAAGGTTGGGTGCTGGGCTGGCAACTCGACACCGTAAAACTCCACTGCCAATCATGAGCGGACAAGTGATCCGCTGTGGTGACCCCTAACCGTGGAAAGCCAAAAGAAGAAGAAGTCTTATGGTCTCAGTCAAATGATTTTCAGTCAAATTAAATTTCTATCATATGATAGGGATCCATATATAGATAGGTAGATAGATATAGATACACACACACACACACACACACACACACACACACACACACACACACACACACACACACACACACACACACACACACACACTCTAAACCTTATTGTAACTACAGGGGGGTGCAGGGGGGGCTGCAAAAATGGGATATGTCATATAGGAGTTTGATTTGCATCAGCTCCTATATGGCTGTCACTTGCTGCTTTCGGTAAAAATGTCGACTCAAATGTGTTGAGTATTTGGGTCTGCATTGTGACTGTTCATTTTTTTATTTCGGTTTTACTTTTCATTGATTTGAACGGCAAATGTTGTGCCATTCGAACAAACGATAGTAAACCTATATATATATATATATATATATATATATATATATATATATATATACGGGACCCAGACACTTGCGCAAATTTAACATTCACCGAAAGTCAAATTCGCGCTCAAACATACCCAAAATTTCTGTTCATCGAAGCAGCAATTTCGGGTATCTGTGAGTGGTGTGCCGGTCGCACTGCGGTGCGAGTAAGGGAATATTCCTTTACTCCATTGTAGTGTGACCTTAGAGTGAGAATATTTAAGTAGGGGGGGTGTGGGGGGCACAGCCCCCCACATTGAGGGGTGCAGGGGAGCAAAGCCCCCCTGCAAAAATATTTACTTAGTTTTTTTTTTTCCACAGTTTAACGGAAGCGCTTTTTCGATTAAAGTGCTTTTGTTAAACTGCGATCGGTATATATGGATTCAGACACTTGCTTTTTTGAGCAAGTGTCCTAGATCTATATATATATATATATATATATATATATATATATATATATATATATATATATATATAAAGCTCACATAATATCCAGCACTCCAAAGAATTGTAAATCCAAGCGTTGGTGTAAAGAAGTTTATTAGGCTAACCGCCCAACTAAAACACAGACCGGTGGCCGGTTTCGCTCACAGCGTCCTCAGTGTGTATCATAATGCAACAAGGACCCGGATTTAAATACGTAAGCATCTGTTACGTGGCTAGATTTAAAGTCACCATAACCCATAAATATTCAACGTTGTTACATATACGGGTTACTTAACTGTATACATAACTAATCAGTGTGTTTACAAAAATCACAATAACACGCTGTTTACATAATATATAAATGTTACAAAACCCTCCAAACATACTAAATTAAATAATTAAACAAAAAACAATAATTAATACTCCCACTATATTAATGAAAAATAAAAAATAAAAAATAAAAATGAAAATATGTGACAAAAAAAAAAACGCCATCGATTCACTAAATCCCAAGTACTATGCAGTCACCCTTATTTTTCGTTTTATACTATCAGATATACATGCTCACAATACCCTTAGCACACATATAAATATATGCACAAAAATATGTAGAAAAAATATAATTTGAAAAAATATTTTTCAAACAATATTTTTATTATAAAACTCATTTGACATTAATGAACCTAAATAACTGAATACATGAACATACCCATGTTTCCTCTTTCTTTAAACCATCCATACTCTCTAGTAGTTTTTACCAATGATCGTTCAAACCAGGTTTAAATAAGGCCCCCAAATTGACAATCCATCTTCTTTCTTTCTGCGTTAATATTTGATGTCTATGATAATCACTAGTATTTTGCATGACTACCATATCAAGCCCTATGAAAATAAAATGTGCTGTATTATGCACCATTTTATGCTTATACAGAGCACTTCTAGATCTCTGACATTTTATATCGCTAATGTGGAGGGCTATTCTTTGTTTAAATGCACAAGACGTCTGTCCTACATAAAATGCGCCACATTGGCAAACTGCCATATAGACAATCCAGGGGCTATTACAAGTAATAAGATGTCTTATATCAAACACCTTTTTGGTATTTACTGAAGTAAACGATTTGGTTTTAGCCATGACCTTACAATACTTACATTTTCCACAAAATGTACAGCCCACAGAGCTAGTATGGATAGGTTTATGTGTAATACCTTTTTTGAAAGAAGAGAAGTGTTGTCCAATACTCTTACCCTTCCTGTATCCAAAGTGACACTCATAGTCAACATGATTGGTAAAAAATCCATCCGAGTGTAAAATATGCCAGTGTTTAGCCAATATATGTTTCACATTATACGTGTTGCTACCATATGTAGTAATAAACCTTATGTATTGGCTATCCACCGTATGTTCCTGATCAACCAATAGTCTCTATCTATCCATACCACTAGCTTTCCTATATGCTTGCATGATAGGGCGCTTTTTGTACCCTCTATTAATAAACCTGGTTTGCAAGTCCGAAGCTTGTGCCTCATACATACTTGTATTGGAACATATCTTCCTAACTCTCTGGAATTGAGATCCGGGTATGTTTTGGATAGTGTGGGGGGGATGGCAACTACTGGCATATAAAAAACTATTTTTAGAAAATGGTTTTCTATGTAAATCTGTAAATAAAGTACCATCTTCTGCCTTACCCACTTTTACATCTAAAAATTCTACTGTGTTTAAACTAATATCACCTATAAATTTAATCCCATATGGATTCTGATTGAGATATTGCACAAATCTATGCCAGTCACATGTCCGTCCCCCCCACACTACCCAACAATCATCCAAGTATCTCCGCCACATTACTAATTGTGGTTTGAAATCAATTGGCATAACATATATATACTGGGCTTCCAAATACCCCATAAAAAGGTCAGCATAGGTCGGGGCAAAAGTTGCCCCCATTGCTGTCCCTTTAACCTGTAAATACCATTGATTATTAAAAGTGAAAGCATTATGTTCCAAAACAAGTTTCAGCACCTCAATCAAAAACTGTTTCTCTTGGGTGCTGTACATCCCAGATTGCTGCATCCAAAAATCCACAGCCATGATCCCTCCTGTATGTGGTATACTAGTATACAAAGAGTACCCAAATATTCATCAGCCGAAATCTCTAAATCATCAATTAAAGATAAAAATTGTTGAGTATCACGAATCCTAGCTGTAATTTGGACCAACAATCTTTTTAATTTATACTCTAGATACTCTGAAAGAGGTTCTGTCAAAGAGCCTCTTCCAGCCACTATAGGTCAACCTGGGGGATTAATCAATCTCTATGGGTCTAGGACACATGCTCGACTAGCATATGTCCGAATCACAAAACATCAAACACACATACGTGAAAGTGCTTAACATCGAAAAGTGCTTCCGTGTATGTGTAGTTCAAAAAAAAAAATAAGTTTCTGCAGGGGGGCTTTGCCCCCCTGTGCCCCCCACACACCCCCTACTTTATTATTCTCACTCCAAGATCGCACTCTAGTGAGGAAAAGGGAATTTTCCCTTATCCGCACTGTAGTCTGATCTACGAAACAGGCACACATACATGAAAGCGCTTGTCAATGTTAAGCGCTTTCCTGTATGTGTGTTCAATGTTTTGTGATTCAGACGTATGCTAGTCGAGCATGTGTCCAGATCCCATATGTGTATGTATATATAAGATCCCATATGTGTGTGTATATATATATATATATATATATATATATATATATATATATATATATATATATATATATACACATATATATCTATATATACATATCTATATATATATATATATATATATATATATATATATATATATATATATATATATATATGTATGTGTGTGTGTGTCTGTGTGTGTGTATGTCTATATACAATGCACACAGAGTTCCACAACACTTTCCCCCTAATGTTGTATGCCGCTATTACATGATGTTTGGAAAAGCAGCAGCAATTCCTCCAGCTCAGTTGGTGTATTAGTTCATTTCTCTGATTAAAATGCTATTGGTCATAAGTTAAACACTTGGGACTGCTGTTTTTTTTTTTTTTTAATGTTAAATTACCTGAATGCAGGATATGTTCATTAAAGCACTACACCATCTCACAGGACAGATGGTATTGTGGAATGTGGGTGTGATTGTTGAGGACAACACTGTGGGTTTGAGACTTGGCAGGGCTGCATATTTTGTTGCTGGGCAGAACAAGGTCTGAGGGATACAAATTGTTTATGGCACATTTATGCATATCATAAGTATAATGTTATATTTAAACAATAACCCACACCTGGGTGTGGGTAATGCTGGATTTACCCACAGTTGGTGTGGTTTGGTCATGAAGGCAATGCCCTCATGACCATACAATGCCAACCATGGATAAGTCCAGCATTGCCCACACCCAGCTGTGGGTTATTGCTATTATACGATGACATTATTTAAGAAAAACAAAACTTACTTTTCTTAAATAATGTCATTGTATCATGCCTCCATGCTGCCCTTCCACAGTTTTCCATTATCCTGGGCCATTTCTGATGTACTGCACATGCGTAAGGGATGTGTTTCCACACTTATGCAGTACATCATTGCTGTGCAGAGGTAGCAACAGACATAGGGGGATCTTGATTGCTTTTTTTTAACATAGCTCAGTTTTTTATATGAGTTGATGAACTCGTTTAACACAGTGAGATATATTAAAAAGGCAACGGAGATCTTCCTTCCTCTGTTAAAAGGAAGATCTCCATTGCATTTTATTATATCTTGCTATGTTATATGAGTTCTTCAACTCGTATCACATAGCGAGATATGTTCAAAAATACAGCAGAGATCTTCATTTCCCCATTGCTATCTCTGCAGACTGGAAATACAAACAGGTGATATACAAATGGAAATAGTCCAGGCATCTGGACCTTTTTTCATTTGCATACTCTCGGAGTTACAACGGGCACTCTATTTTGGCTGGCCAGTTACCGTCCTCATTTCTGTATGTTAATGGCCAGTCATTGTATAATATAAAATAAATATTTACATACACATTTATACTTTTACGTTTACCTTCCATGACATCTCCCTATGTGCTTTCATTACATTATATTCTTGTATGACTATACTGTATGAAGCATGTGTGTTTATATGGGGGTTTCACAGCTTTCCTATACTGACATCTCACTTTTGGAACTGCTACACTACCTTCGTTGACAAAAAATAATTGCTACATAATTTACATTTAAATTTTAACACTGCTTTCACATGATAAAATAAATTGTCTGTCTTGGGATTCAAACCCTGGAAATCTTCATGTTAAGCTGTAATGCTAACCACTACACTATCATGACATTTTTTTTATCTATTTTCACTTAACTCCTCTGGGATGTTTAAGCTGTAATGTACACACCCATTTAGCTACACTTAAACATCCCTTAAGGCATTATAAACAAGGATATATTATTATTTTCTGTAGGTTATGGGGTGTGTGTTGTGGTGTTGTGACAACTACTTGGGACCGTGTTTGTGACATACAGTAATGATTGGGGTTTCAATATTCTGTGCGTGTTTCATGCTGATGCATGACATGTTCAGTATGGGCTTTATGTATTTTGTGGGACTGCAGTTGTGCTTGTGTACACTTGGGGGGATTTATCCCCTGTTATGTGTGCATTTGCACATCTTTCCTGTTCTGCAGACTGCAGAAGTCCTGTACAGTGCTTTAGCAATACAGGGTGTGTGTCACAGAGGCTGTGACACACCCCCTGTATTGCTTTCCTATTGACGTTTTTCTTTCAGTGTCCGCGGACACTGAAATGTTCTATTTTGCATTTCAGTGTCCATGGACACTGAATACTGGCATAATATCAGAGCTAAGCTCTGATATTATGCCAGTACTGTTTTAGAAGTACTGTATGGCACTTTCTGAGTGCAGGGGGCATATTTAGTGTCCGTGCACTGCACGGACACACCCCCTGCACTCACACATGGATCGCGTCCGTATAGAGATTTCAGCAGCGCACCTTCATGAATATGCAAGGCGCACTGCTGCTCTACAAGGACAAGAACCTCTCTGTACAAGAATAAGCTTATTCTTGCATGGAGATTCATTAATCCAGAGGCTGTTTTTTTATCTGAAAGTGAATTTCGTGTGTGCATACAATTAATAGATATTGTATTACATAACCATCTTAAAACTGAGAGCTGCTAAGTTGTAATGCCAGTATTACATTTTGGTAGATACAATGAGTTTTTATCATTTTTAACTAAATATTTTGTAATTTTTTTTAATGATTTTTATAAATATTTTTAAATAACAATGTGTAAAATTATGAATAAGTGTAGGTAGATTCACATTTTATGCTAGGTTGTTGTTTTAAAAATAACCACTAGATGGGAGTATACATTTAGTTTTATATGGAATAGTTATATTTTGAGTTAGTTATAGTATTTTAAAATAATTTTATATATATTGTTAAATAACCGATTCTCACCACACTCCATTTATAAGCATATTATTTCATTTTAGCATCAAAGATGTGATATTCATTTAAATTTATGAAAGGTTTTAAAAATATTTTAAAATAACAGTGTTTCACAAGGTGTTTTATGTAATTGTTTAATTGTTTTATTAAAGACTGATCGTGATTGTTTTGATTGGTTGTTTTAATTATAAAAGAACTAGTTTTATTTGCAATGGTGTTACATCTGATAAAGTCCTCAGGATGAAAACGCGGTGTGTAGTGTATGCGTTTATGTTTGTATTGTTCAACAGTCCTTGTCTTCAATAAACTGATTCTCACTGCCGTGGTTTCACAGTGTTGCCCTTATTCTGTTTTTTTGTTGTATTTGTTTTGGTCAACAATTCCCCTTGTGTGGATTAATAACAATATGGAAACCTTATAAGAAAACAAGCATGGGTAACTGGAAAGTGTACAGCAGAAATATACCAAAGGCATACATGGATGAAAAAATTTAAGTTATTATAAAATACTAAAATATCTGAACTTGTACAGTGTCTCTTCTAGATATCTAAGACAAGATCTTATTCAGGTATGTAGGACATTTAGAGACAACTACCTCTGGGAATGTTTGGGGTTATCAAAAGGTAGCAGGGAATCATCAGGCAACCTATGTAGAATATTCTATAGGAATTGAAAGTTTACTAATTGATTCTCTGAGAGAGCAGCTAATGCATGGACTATTAATTACATTAAAGGAAGCTCTAATTTAGATTTCTCTAAGAACAGTCTGGACACTTATAATGGGAACAACTGTTTTGGCATATTGGCAGACTACAAAGGCATTAATGTCCATGCTTGAAATATTTCTGCATATGTATGTATGTATACATGTATGTAACATGCATTAGTACACGTGTTGATTATTAAATGGATCTACTCTGACTGAGTGCTCAGCAGTTTTAAAGTTATTGCCCATTTTGCTTATCTTCTTAAGAACTGTTTCAAATTCATTAAAGGGGCACTGGCTCAGATTTTTTGCTAGAGGAGTTTGTTTACATTTTAGTAGTCTGTAAGTCACATGTTCAGCTAGAGGCAAGGTTTTCAAATAGCCTTTTTAGCATACTGCAGGTCAGATTACACAAACTCTCAGTGGGGGGTTTTAGAGAAAATGCTTAGAACTTGCAGCTGCAGTTTGTCCTTTTGTATTTTCCTTCCCCCACTCATGAGCAATTAGATTAGCTGAATGACTGGATTTTACTCGGCTAGAGATGCTATCTTCTTGTCACACATAGACATAAATATAAAATGGTGAGGGTTATTACTTACTTTGACTAGAGTTAGAATTCTATGGGCCCTTTCAATAACCAAACAAGCCATGGCATTTAGCACTTCTGCAAATTCCTTCCGTATAAGCATAACCACTTCTGGACCTTCCACGTTGCCTGGGAGCCACATTATGTGAAGGTTGTTCCTTCAGGAATGATTCCTCTAGATCCTCTAGTTTACCCTCTAGCTTCACATTTTGTGTTTGCAATTCCTGCAGCTCTCTAGAAAATGAGGTGGCTAACGTCCTTTCCTTTGGCAAATCATGTTACTACTTTGGAAGCACATTGTGCAAGGCTTGTAACTTTCTCTCATGATATGCAGTAATAGCTTTAATTTGCGTGGATGTCTTCTGCAGTCCTTTTCATGATGGTGGATAATGCTTCAATGGAAAGATGAAGGGCTTTGAGTTCAGCAGTAACAGCTGAAGCTTTCACTGTCATGGTGTTATACAATAGTTATTGTGAGCACCATGAAACTTTACCAACAGGTGCAAGTAGAAACACAAAGTTGTCCTGTAAGCACCCATTAGTTTAGGAGTCTACAGTTTTAACTTCAGCCATATTAAAACTCTGGGGGATTAAATCATTTAATTTGCTGAAATCTTCCCATCGGATGATGCTATGTAGTGTTAAACATGTCTCTACGTGCATGTTTCCTTCTGTGCTGCCCCTTATTTTGATACAATTTAGTGTTTGCCACTGATACTGCAATATGCAGATGTAATGTAAATGTACCGTAAAGTTAATGTAAAGTAAAGAACACTTTTTAGTTTACTCTAAATCCCTACTTTACTTACCTTACAGTCACAGGCTCTAAGAACCTTGAGGTCTGGTTAAGCCCTGCTCCTCTCGCCCTCGCTGCTCTCGGGCTCACTCCATGCTCCACCCTCCCCCCAAATGCCACACACCCAACCCCAGTAGTGCTAAATTTATAGCAACAAAACCACACCCCCTCTTATTAGATCCAATCAACTTTATCTATTTCAGTAAGACTGCCACCCCTTCCTCCCACCTCCTTTCCTATCATCTTTACACATACTGGTCATAATCCAACTAAGATATATAGCCACTGCAGCTCACTATGTCACCACCCAAAACAATGTTACTATTCTCATTGCTAACCATCATGCTCATTCCTTATCACCTCACCTTTTATGAAAATCAGTATTACCTTGGATTTCATTACCCAAAATGCCAAACAATCACTCCAATATTGTCAAATTTAAAAGACCACCTATTAAGTAGGCTAACATGAAACACCATTACCTGTACAAACCATCAACCTACCAGTGCCAGATATATCAGCTCTAAAACCAAACACTACCAAAAACGAATAAAGTCTTGAAGCTTATACTAAGCTTACACTGGAACCTCACAATGGATGGAGACATTCACACTAACTCTGGCCCACCCTCTCTTGACAAACCAAACTCCCACACTAGTACCCCTACCAATACAACATCAATAAACAGGCTCCCCAACTCTCTCCTGGTTTGTCACCTAAACACCAGAAGCTTAAATAACAAGGTACATGACCTGCATGCCCTCCTAGCCATTCAATCCCCTGACATACTCTGTCTAACAGAAACCTGGCTAAAACCATCAACTTCTGACAATGAAATATTACCACCTGGGTATAACACACTTAGGTTAGATAGAACTACCAGGAAGGGAGGCAGGGTAGCTGTGCTATATAAATCTACTCTTAATATTACCTTGGACTCCATACAAGCACCCTAAGTAAACAATGCTGAGATTCTTTCTACCAAATTTCAAATTAATAAAAATAAGTGCATAAAGATTGTCTGCATGTACGTTCCTCCTGGGAACAATGTAGCTACCCTAGAAAGTATCCTCCATTTGTTATGCAGCACCTGCCCTCAAGAAACCATAGTACTTGGAGATTGTAACATAGATTTAACACCTGTTCCTCAGACTCTCCCTCCACCCATGTAAACCTGTATGAATTTACACAAATCATATCCACCCCCACCAGGACAGGTAAACCTAATTATAAAGAATGTATACTAGACTGGATACTTATCAACAGCCATCCCCAAAAGTACACATCAGGCACCCTCCCTGATGACCTAAGTGACCACTTTCTTACCTACATAATTAAGCATAAAGCCATAAACCTCAGTCAGCCCATCCTCAGAACAATAAGATGCAAGAAGCACTTTAACACTGCCAAACTCCAAGATGAACTTAAATCATGTAATTGGTCAGTACTAAAACAATTACCCCTGGATGAAGCTGTTGCTTACTTTAATAAAAAATTCCTTATGATCCTAGATTCTCATGCTCCTGCCTGCTCCACTAGAATAAAAACAAAAGTTGAACCGTGGCTTACTAATGACACCAAATTAAAAATCACCCTCAGAAACAAAGCATGGGCCCTATGGCATACCACACAAAAAAACCCTAGACCAAATTAGAAATCGGCAGTTAAGAAATGAGACTAAGAAATCCATTTTACTAGACAAAAAAAACTACTACTGCCATCTACAACAGAAAAATCAAAGCAACCCTCAAAAGTTCTGGACAGGTATAAATAAATTAATCAAACCACCACTCCAACCCCCACAGCCACCATTGATAAACCTCCTGAGGATGCGGCAAACACCTTCAACCGCTTCTTCACTGAGACTATCCAGTCCATAGCTAGTCAGTTTCCTCCTTGTTGCCTCAGATCAAAGTATTCTGTTCCTAGTACCCACCTCCTTTAGATTTCAACCAGTTGCCACCTCATTTATTCAATCCCTACTCACAAAATTAAAACCTACCACCCTATCAGCTGATCTTCTCCCTGTAGAGTATCTGCAAAAAGCTGCAAATGCCATAGCTTGCCCCATTTCCATTCTAATTAACTGAACCATAGCAGAAGCCACCATCCCCTCCATCTGGAAAATATCCTATGTAATACCACTCCATAAAGGTGATAACTCCACTGAACTATCTAATTTCAGGCCCATAACTATATTGTCACCACTGGCCAAAATTATGGAAAAATGCATCCAGACAGTTACTACACCAAGTTATCCAGAACAATCTACTGGCTAACTCTCAGCATGGTTTCAAGCCTCATCACAGCATCACCTCAGCCCTCCTTGCCTTCTCTAGCACCATAAACCATAACCACAATAATAATAAATTATCCTCAGCCCGCTTCTTGGATCTTTCCAAGGCATTTGACATGGTAGATCACCAGCTACTACTCCATATCCTGAAAACAACTTACTTAGATAATCTAGCTCTCCAATAGCTCCATTCTTATCTGACTGGAAGACAACAGATTGTCCTATGGCAGAACAAACTACCTACCCTCCTACCTAATACCCTTGGAGTCCACCAGGGCTCTATACTTGGACCTCTTCTGTTTTCCATTTTTATTAATGACCTCTACACTGTCATCCCTGATGGAACATGCATTCAATATGCGGTTGACTCCACTCTGATATGCTCAGCTTCCTCTCAGTCAGATCTGTGGACATTATCCCAGAATACTTCTAACACAGTTGAAAACTGGCTATCTGACAGTTGTCTGATCCTAAACCGTAATAAATCAAAGCTATTACTTTTCACCCCCACTAGTAGGTACAATGCCTTATCCTTCTCCATACAGTCTAATAATGGCACAACATTCTCCCCAAACTCCTATACAAAACTCCTAGGTCTCAACATTGACAATAACCTTAAATTCAACATGCATGTCAATAAAACTATTAAAACCATCAATAAAAAAAAACTTGGGTTACTTTACAAAATCAAACCTTTCCTAACTCCACAAGCTAGAAGTGCCATTGCACGTTCTCATTATGCTTCCCCCCTACTCACCAACCTAAATAAAAAGGAACTCAATAAACTATCAAGTTGCTATAATCACATTGCCAGATTTCCAACTGGCATGCCCTACAAGACACACCACTGTAATAACCTAAAATCTCTTGGGTGGTTAGAGTTGCCTTGCCTAATTCAGTATAACCAGCTTACAGTGGCATATAAAGTGCTTAACCAACCTGAAAACACACCTGCACTCAAAAACATTATCTACCCCCTATAGCAACCACAGAACACTTCGATCTTCTAATAGACTCCTTGTCCAAACTATCAAAACCAACAAGTCAGCCAGTATCTCTCTGTTTGACAGCTCTGTTGCTAAAATTTGGAATACCCTTCCTGCAGTCATTACTCTAGAGCCCACCCTAAGTCGATTCAAGAAAAGTCTAAAACAGTATTTTAAGTCACACTGGCTATGCCCTTGTTCCAAGCCTGACTAGCACTCTCATTATTATTGTAAGGTAATATCTTCATTGCTACTCTACTGAATTGCAGTTTCTAGGTTTTTTTACCTTATCGAACCTGATTTTTATGAAATTCTACAACTTGCTTTCTGCTATAGCCTGCAAACAGTGATAACATGCTTTATGTTTTATGTAATGTCTTTCCTTGGAGCTTTTCTCCCCGGGCCTCCGCTAAAAATGGACATGTATCCAGTCGGACTATCCCGGTCATCAAATGTAAAATAAATAAATAAATAAATAATGCCCTTATATGCCAATCACCATTTTCATAGATTTATGCAGTGGCTTCTGTCCTTATGAGCCCTTCACAGCATGTAAGAGAATGTGTGATGCAGGGCTTTCTGGGAATGAATATTTTTTTCTACAACAAAAATGGTAGTAGCTGGAGCTGAAGTACATGCAAGTGTTCAATAAGAGATCTCCGCTACCATGACACATTTCTTCTGAATTAATAAAAGGATGGTTATCCATACACATTACAGTATTAATTTTCCACATCCCACACAGGGTTGTCACATATAGCAACATCCTTAACTATCTTATATAGGACATATGATAAATGTGAGACTCAGAATATGACTTACCAAGGTGATTCTATACACATCCAACTCACTGTTTTTACTAGCGGGTGTCAAATTATAGGTAACATTATCATAACCTTCCAGATCGAATGTCAAACATGGAGGAGGGTCTTCTTCTGAAACATGAGAAGATTCTGTTGTTTGCTTAGCTGTACTGTACACCTGAAAGAAGAAGACAAAAATAATTTTAAAGAACTCTGCTGCATGGCAAAAAGAAACAATTACTCAGTCCCATTTGGCTGGTATGTTACAGTTTCTGTCATGGGAAAGTGGCACAGTCTGACAGCAATTGGGAAATTCAACAGTCCTACAGTCTAGAAAAAGGACTAGACTTCAAATGTGACACCCACAGACATCCATGGGTGGGAATTTATAACAAAGAAATCTGATTCATGTTTCTTGCTATACCTTGCTATAAAACCATTGAATATTTCCTGATTTGCTGCTTTTTAACTTTTCTCATTCACACATAAACCCATCTCTTCCTCTCTCAATACATACATACACACACACACACACACACACATATATATATATATATATATATATATATATATATATATATATATATATATATATATATATACATATATACAGTGGATAGAAAAAACAAAAAGTATACACATCCCTGTTAAAATGCCAGGTTTTTCTGATATAAACAAACAAGACCACAACAAATCATTTCAAAACTTTTCCCACCTTTAATGTGACCTATAACCTGTACAATTCAATTGAAAAACAAACAAATCTGTTAGGGAAAAATATAAAAAATAAAAAACATACAATAAACTGGTTGCATAAGTATACACACCCTTAAACTAATACTTTGTTGAAGCATCTTTTGATATAATTACAGCATTCAGTCTTCTTGGGTACACACCTGCCATCAATTAAAGATACTCTGATTAACCCCAAATAAAGTTAAGCTGTCCTAGTAGAATTTTCCTGTCATTTACTCAGTTGCCTGCTACAGCAAAAGCCATGGTTCACAGAGAGCTTACAAAGCATCAAAAGGATCTCATTGTTGAAAGGTATCAGTCAGGAGAAGGGCACAAAAACATTTCCATAGCATTGGATATACCATGGAACACAGTGAAGACAGTCATCAAAAAGTGGAGAAAATATGGGACAACAGTGACACTGCAAAGAACTGGGCATCCCTCCAAAATTGATGAAAAGACAAGATGAAAACTGGTCAGGGAGACTGCCAAGAGACCTATAGCAGCACTGAAGAAGCTGCAGGAATTTCTGGTAAGTATCGGTTGTGTATTACATGTGACAACAATCTCCCATATTATCCATATGTCTGAACTATGGGATAGGGTTGAAAGACAAAAACATTTTCTCACACAAAAAAACATCCAGGCCCAGCTAAAATTTGCAAAACAATACATCGTGTCCCAAAAGCATGTGGGAAAATATGTTGTGGTCTGATGAGACCATGGCTAAACATTGTGGCCACAATTCCAAAAGGTAAGTTTGGCACAAAAACACTTCACATCACCAAAAGAACACCACCCACATGGTGAAACATGGTGGTGGCAGTATCATGCTTCGGTATTGCTTTTCTTCAGCTGGAACTGGAGCTTTAGTCAAGGTGGAGGGAATTATGAACAGTTCCAAATACCAGTCACTTTTGGCCCAAAAACCTTCAGGCGTCTACTAGAAAGCTGAAGATGAAGAGGAATTTCACCTTTCAGCCCGACAATGACCCCAAGCATACATCCAAATCAACAAAAGAATGGCTTCACCAGAAGAAAAATAAAGAAGTTATGTACTCACCATAACGTTCCATCTGAGTAGGTACTTCATTTGTCTGCAACCTGTGGGTATCGGATCCGATCTCGGATCCGAGCCGTCAGCTTTACTGGCTAAAAGATCCGAGCTCCTAGCTCCTCCCCTTACCCATAATCCCCTGCTACATACTCCCTTTCCCCAGATCGAGTTTGCCTAAACTAGCAACCAAGACTCTCGACCGAGTACCATAACCTACTGCCTAACTGCATGAACAATGTCATTCATAGCCAGGAAGCATGATACTGGATAGGGGGCATGGAGGGGGGGTCGGTTGCAGACAAATGAACTACCTACTCAGATGGAACGTTATGGTGAGTACATAACTTCTTTATCTGAAGTAGTTACTTCATTTGTTCTGCAACCTGTGGGACAGAGTCCCCAGCTACCTAATAAAAACCCTGGGAGGTCCTCAAGGAAGGATATTCCGGAGCACCGTGGAGCCAAAGGAAGCCCTACTCCTGGATATCATATCCAACTTATAATGAGAAATGAATGTATGAGAAGAGGACCAAGTAGCTGCTGAACATATATCATCCAGAAGAACTCTGGACCAAAACGCTGCAGAAGTAGCTATGGAACGAGTTGAATGGGCATGCACTCCGGAAGGAGCAGGTTTCCCTGAGGCTAAGTAAGCATGGATGATGCATTGCGAAATCCAGTTTGCTAAAGTAACTTTGGTAATAGCCTTTCCTAAAGATGGTTTGGCAAAGGACACAAACAATTGATCAGACTTACGAGTAGCCTTCGTCCTGTGCAAGTAAAAGCGCAGTTGTCTATGTACATCCAATTTGTGTAATTTATATTCCCCTTTGTTCTGGAAGTTGGTAAAAAATACTGGCAAATTAATCGACTGATTAATATTTGATTCGGAGGCCACTTTGGGCAGAAAGGAGGGGTTAGTCCTGAGAGACACTCTATCCTTATGAAAAATCAGATAAGGGGGTCTCATGCAAAGCGCTTGAAGTTCTGAGACCCTCTTGGCTGACGTAATAGCGATCAGAAAGGCTGTTTTCCAGGATAAAAATTTTAATTGAACCGAGGCGGCCGGTTCGAAGGGCGGACTCGTTAATGCCTGCAGAACTGATGTCAGGTCCCATGGTGGAACCGCAGTCTTAACTGGTGGCTTCAGCAGAAAAATTCCTTTCAAGAACATTTTGCATATTTTAGCTGAAGCTAACGATCCCAGCCCATCTCCTATGTGAAAATGAGAGATGGCTGCCAACTGTACTTTAACTGTAGATGCACTGGCTCCTTGATTCAAGAACAGTTGGGATAGGGACGGTAAAGGGATCCAAACCCTTGTCTGTATCCCAGATAGAAAAACGCTTCCACTTACTACTGTAAATTTTTCTGGTAGTAGGTTTGTGCGCTGCTACCAGAATGTCTTTCACTGGTGAGGAGATACCGGGAGTCCTTGCCATCAGTGGAACTGGATCAACCAAGCCGCGAGCTTGAGGTTTTCCAGGTTTGGGGGTTGCAATCCCGCAGGATGCGAAATCAGATCCAGGATGGGATCCAAGATCCAAGGAGGAACTACACTGTGAGACCGCAGATAAGGGAATCAGATCTGGAGAGGCCAGAATGGGGCTATGAGGATAACTTTGCTCCCCAACCTCTGGGCTTTCTGTAGGAATTTCGTCAAGAGAGGAAGAGGGGGGTAAGCATAGAGGAGACCGGGTGGCCAAGCATGAACCAGAGTGTCTCTGGGGCTCTCCCCTGGTGGGGGAATTAAAGCGAAAAACTCGCTGCACTTTGTGTTTGACGGAGAAGCAAAAATATTGCAGCAAGGTCGACCCCATTTGAGGAAAACCTGTTTCGCTACTGACGGGTTCAGAGACCACTCATAAGGTGTGAGGATCAAGCGATTCAGCTTGACTGCAAGAACGTTGGACCGTCCCGGAATGTGCGTTGCTATCAGAAAGCGGTTGGTGGATAACGCCCATTCCAAAACTCTCATGGCCTCCCGACAAAGGGGATAAGATCTGGTCCCTCCCTGTTTGTTTATGTACCAGACTACTATCATGTTGTCTGTCTGTATTGCAATAGTCCCTAAGGGAAGAAGGTATTGAAGAGCTTGCAACACTAGAAGCACCGCCCTCATCTCTAGGACATTGATATGCAGAGCGGTCTCCAAGGGAGTCCACGTGCCTTGGATGGTTCTGCCCATAGCATGCCCCCCACCCGAGACGAGAAGCGGCCGTGGTCAACATGGCTTGGGGTTGAGGCATCACGAAGGGTTTCCCTTCCCGCAGCTCCCATGAGTGAAGCCACCAGAGGAGGGAGTCCCTGCAAACCTTGCTCAGGGGAATAGGAGTGTCTAGGGGGTGTAGCAACAGAGACAACTGGACTTGAAGGGTCCATTGAAGAATCCTCATTCGCAGACGTGCGTGCAGAGAAAGACTGATTGTTGCCGCCATAGAGCCCAGCGCTCTCAGGACTAATTCTGCCGATGGGGCTGGGGACTGAAGAAGTGCCATAACATGACGTGACAAACTGCAAAATCTGTCTGATGTTAAAAGGGCCTGAGAGAGGCGAGTATCTATTTTGGCCCCTATGAATTCCAGAACCTGTACAGGATGAAGGAAGGATTTCTGGAAGTTTATTAAAATGCCCAGACGCTGGGCAAGAGTGAGAGAATAGTCTCTGGCAGAAGAAAGCTGATGCCTGCTGGAGGCGGTGAGGAGCCAGTTGTCCAAGTATGGAAAGACCTGAATGCCCTGGAGTCTCAGGTGGGCTGCAACAATGGCCATGACCTTGGTGAACACCCTGGGGGCTGTGGTGAGGCTGAACGGAAGAACCCTGAACTGATAATGACTGGCTCCCAGCCGAAAGCGGAGAAACCTCCTGGATCGTCTGTCCATAAGAGTATGGTAGTACGCATCCTTGAGGTCTATGGAGCACATCCAGTCATTCTCCCGAAGAAGGGGGAGAATTGACTGCAGAGTGACCACCTGGAACTTTTCTTTGGGAATGAACAGGTTCAGGGAAGAAAGGTCTAGAATTGGTCTTAAGTTCCCCATCCTTTTTGGCACTAAAAAGAACCTGGAGTAATTGCCCAATCCAAACTGGTCTGGAGGGACGTGCTGGATGGCTCTTTTTTCTAGCAGCTTTGAAACCTCCGAAGCTGCCGCCTCCCTTTGATCGGGTGGGACATCGGAGAGGCGCTTTGTAGGAGGGGGAAGACTTAGAAAGGGAATGGTGTAACCTCTGGATATGATTCGGAGCACCCACCGATCCGTCGTAATGGACTCCCAATTTTGGAGGTGCTCCGACAGATGCCCCCCGACTACCTCCAGAGAGGGACAGCCGGGTAAGTCCTCAGGGCTGTTGCGCGGGCCTGTCCGAGAACGGTTCTCTAGACCCGAAATTATGCGCCCCCCCCCTCTGCCTCTGGGTCGGCGTCCACCTTGTCCTCCTCTGCCTCTGAAGGACGAGGGGTCCGAAGCTGGACAGGACTGCTGAGACTTCCGGAACCACTTCTTCTTTTGTCCCCTCTGATTCCTAGAGGAGGATCGCTGGGGATTAGAGAAGCAGACTCCGATGGCAGACAGCGTCTTCCCGTCCTTTTCACTTTGGACCAGCGTCTCGTGGACGGTCTTGCCAAAGAGCGAAGAGCCGTCACAGGGTGCGTTCGTGAAGGACACCCTGAAGGGTTCTGCAAAATCGCAAAGGCGGAGCCAGGCGTGATGCCGCAAGGCGACCCCTGCTCCGCTAGCTCTAGCCGCTCCCTCCATGGCATGGGAGAGTAGCCACATAAAAGTGTTAGAAATAGATTTCAGAGTGGCCATGCGAGTCGAGAAAGCCCTCTTATCCTTGGCCGTCATGGACTCCGGGGGAGCCCCAGCGTATTCCTTTATTAAGTCTCACTGGAGTCTGATGACGTGCGCCATGTAGTTCAGCGCCCTTATAGAGAAGGTGGCTGAAGCAAACATCCGCTTTCCAATGCGGTCCAATGTCCGAGATTCCTTATCCGGAGGATGGACCGAGGAACTCTCCTGTGCTAGTTCCTTCTTCATGGCGGCCGCCACCAACATGGCATCTACTGGTGAACCCTTAGACCAAGCCTGCCTATCCGAGGGAGGGCTAATAATTTTATCTGGCCTTCTTGGAATTGGCTCCTCGGTGTCCAGTTCCTTCCACACCCTGGTAGTAATTAAGTCTACCAGGGGGTCAGCTGGGGGGGACACCGAGGAGGTAGATGGGCCTGCAGAAATACAGACTCGCCTGAGGAAGGTTTTTGGGCAGACCACCCTCCTCTAATTTGCAACATTTCCATGATGTTTCCAAAGGAGACATCCTCAGGGGGTGATCTTGGGGAACCTTCCCCTTCATCCAAATCTGTCTTCCGTGAGGGACTCAGGGGAGTCCAGGTGCCTCCTTTTGCACTTCCGTTTGCGAGGAACCTCCTCGGTGGGGCTATCCGAGGAGGGCTCGCCCATGGGGTCCTGTTCCTCTAAGGGAAGTAACTGGAGTGTTGGTGCAGGCTGTCCCAATGGCCGGATGATGGAGGATAGACCCAAATGCGTCGGGGGGGGCGGGTGGATCAGACACCTGGACTGGGGATCTGGAAGGTCTCGACAGAACCCTCTCCACTACCTCAAACGCCGAAGGCGAACGGCTTTCCCCAGGCTCCGAAAGCAGCCCCCTTGGCTCCGAGGTAGGGATCGGCGTCGGAGCTGAAGTGGTCTGACCCGAGAGGGAAATGTGCCCTGACCTGAACGGAGCCGAAGACACAAATACCCCCACGGATCCGATGCTCGGCTCTCGGCCCCGAGAGCTAGGATCAGACAAGCTCAAGGGTAACGTCGGCGTCGAAGTAACCGGTGCTGTCGGCGCCAACAACTCCCCGGTTTCGAAATGGCCCAGATCCGATGACTCCGAGACCCCAAACCGGGTCAGAGAAGGAGCTATCAGGGTAAAGAAAGGGGCTGCTCTCCCCCCGGAGGGGGGGGAGGCAGGAGCACCTCCATCTGCATTTGAGTCTGCAAAAATCGACGCATCATCCGATCCATGTCTGTGTCGGTCAGGCTCCTTGTCGATCTAGAAGAGGTCATCGAGGCGGGCCGGGAGGGCCGCCTCGACAACCTCGAGGGAGACCGGTACTCCTCCTCCAGCTCCGGCGAGAAACAAGGCGAACGGAGCCGAGAGGGAGAGGATCCAGAGGCCCTCGTGGAGGGACTCGTAACTTTAGATGGCGGGGCTGAGGGATGAGTCTCAGCCCACCTCTTGTGACTCTTATGCTTCTCTTTATGCCTCTTCTCCTTAGAGGAAGAAGAGTCCCCCTGACCTTGAGAATCTGAGGGAGGTCGAGTCCCAGACAGGGTAGGGGGTTCCAAAGGCCCGGGGGCCGCAGTCGCAGCCTGTGCCTTAGAGGGAGAGGAGGAAGAAGAACCCTGCGGTAATAATCCCGCCAGGATTAACTTGCTCCTCCTATCCCTGTTGGCCCGGGGGTTAAAAGCTGCACAAATGTGAAAGCTGGTGGACAAATGGGCCACCCCCAGGCAAAGAACGCACTGAGTGTGGCCATCAGCTGGGGAAAGCTTATGGCTACACTCAGTGCACTTAGAGAATATGGCTTTGGGCCCTTCAGCCATAATACACAACACACTCACACACTAAGGGGAGGGAAATAAAAATTAAGACAAAAATTTACCACAAGATTTTTAAACTAATAATACTACACGAAGACTAGGGCGCTAATACACACACACACACAACGAAAGTATTCGAATCTAACTTTTTTACAGTTTTTGTAAACCAGAAAGTTCTCACCCACGCCTAGGAGCTCTTCACTTGAAGCTTCTCTCAGCAGCGGCAAACGAGATCTGGGGAAAGGGAGTATGTAGCAGGGGATTATGGGTAAGGGGAGGAGTTAGGAGCTCGGCTCATTTAGCTAGTAAAGCTGCCGGCTCGGATCCGAGGTTGCAGAACAAATGAAGTAACTACTTCAGATCTAAAGTTTTGAATGGCCCAGCCAGAGCCCAGATGTAAATCCAATAGAAAATCTTTGGGGTGACCTGAAGAGGGCTGTGCACAAGAGATGCCCTCTCAATTTGACAGATTTGGAGCACTTTTGCAAGGAAGAGTGGGCAAATATTGCCGAGTCAAGATGTGCCATAATAATAGACACCTACCCAGGAAGACTGAATGTTGTAATTAAATCAAAAGGTGCTTCAACAAAGTATTAGTTTAAGGGTGTGCACATTTATGCAACCAGCTTATTGTACATTTTTTATTTTTTATACCCCCCCCCCAACAGATTTGTTTTTCATTTGAATTGTACAGGTTATAGGTCACATTAAAGGTGGGAAAAGTTTTGAAATGATTTATTGTGGTCTCATTTTTTTATATCACAAAAACGTAGCATTTTAACAAGGGTGTGTTCACTTTTTATGTCCACTGTATATATATATATATATATATATATATATATATATATATGTGTGTGTGTGTGTGTGTGTGTGTGTGTTTGTGTTGGGGTACAAAATACTCCCCAAAATTTATACTATATTATGCTTTGGGTGTTGTAATATAGAACCCTGCAAGCTCAAGTACTAATACTGATTATATTTTATGCATATCTCTGTCATGTATTAGTGTACATTCGTCATTACAATAAATATTGCACTAAACTTGAAAAAAAGACATAAAATGTAATTTATGTATATTTAGAAATAATTTCCCTGAATTAATTCATGATCAGATAGTCCTTACACCTGTCTGAGGATGACATCAGTTTGTGTGCGAGCACGTGTGTGTGTAGACTCGAATTCAGCATCTCTATCAGGAAGCTGAAAGTTTTTTTTTGGTGGGGGGGGGGTGTTCTTAGGCATGGTGCATTCTGCAAGGAAAAAGTCAGTTCCTCATTCACACAAAACTGTACAGCTGAATTATAAAGCACTGCATATAGTGACACCTGGTGCCCATGCAATATGCAAATGAGCCGCAGAAAACGAATAAGAGTGTTAACACAATTCTGTGTTTCAGCTATACTATGTTTCACCACGGCCACAGAAGAACTGTGTTACAGATACAGAGGTGCTCTAAAAGAAGAGAGTCCAATGTACTACACTGGAAGCACACCAAGTGATCTCCTGTTATACTTCTAACATAGGTGTACATACACACACACACACACACACACACACACACACACACACACACACACACACAGGTACAGCACACTAATCAGATAAGTATTTTTTTTCATATCCACCTTATGCATCTGCCCCTTCCTATTGTAAATTAACTGCATTCACAGCACATGACAGTACTTGCTTCTTCTAGGATGTAAAGCAAAAGGAACTCCTCAAATGATGTAAAAGTAAAAGAAACAATAGATCTGTTACAAAGACCTACAAATATGCTCTAAGGATACTAAAGTAAAAACTAAAAATACTGTGCCTTGCTATGATTGCCAGTTTTATCACTATATAAATAAGAACAAAGCTTTGATGCACCCTAATACAAGTAAGACATTTTAGTTTCATATGTCTGCCATTTGTAAAACCAAGAATGTGGCTTCCTTAGCCGCCTGTGAAAAATGTACTTAATTTTGTGTTGGAAAAACCAAAGAATGTTAAAAGAAATGATAGCCAGACATCTATCTGATATACATAGGGAGATGGAGAGTAATGCCTTAGCTAAACATATTATAAGTTCAGATAAAATGCATAGTTTTACATTTAGGGTTATAAAAACTATTTAGAGAAGTATTGGGGAGGGGATATTGTGTTGAACACTGAGAATGTTGAATACAGATGGATTAATAATGTTCAAGCAGATGTGACCCCTGGCCTGAATGACACTGCGTTTAAAACTTCTTCTCAAGAGAAGGCCCCTTCTTTCATGAAACAAGCACTCAGTTGTTAAACTTAATGATTTTATTGTTGCTGTGCTCTATTTGTTTGACTTTGTTCATGTGGGGTACATATGAAAATGGGTTTTAGTATGATTTTAAGCACTGAAGAAGAGCACTGATCTCAGAAGCTTTGCTAATAAACTTATTTTTACATCACTTTGTGAATTCCTTTTCATTCCTGGATTGTTTTGTTGGGAATGCTATCCTGGGTGCACACCACCTCACTTTGTGAGTTCCTTTTTCTTTTCATTCCTGGATTGTTTTGTTGGGAATGCTATCCTGGGTGCACACCACCTCACTTTGTCAGTTCCTTTTCATTCCTGGATTGTTTTGTTGGGAATGCTATTCTGGGTGCACACCACCTCACTTTGTCAGTTCCTTTTCCTTTTCATTCCTGGATTGTTTTGTTGGGAATGCTATCCTGGGTGCACACCACCTCACTTTGTGAGTTCCTTTTCCTTTTCATTCCTGGATTGTTTTGTTGGGAATGCTATCCTGGGTGCACACCACCTCACTTTGTCAGTTCCTTTTCCTTTTCATTCCTGGATTGTTTTGATGGGAATGCTATCCTGGGTGCACACCACCTCACTTTGTGAATTCATTTTCCTTGTCATTCCTGGATTGTTTTGATGGGAATGCTATCCTGGGTGCACACCACCTCACTTTGTCAGTTCCTTTTCCTTTTCATTCCTGGATTGTTTTGATGGGAATGCTATCCTGGGTGCACACCACCTCACTTTGTCAGTTCCTTTTTCTTTTCATTCCTGGATTGTTTTGTTGGGAATGCTATCCTGGGTGCACACCAGCTTTTCTACTTCTAGGATGCCTGTCACAAAGTATAAAGGCCAATGGGATAAAGGAACACTAGTACACAGGAATAAATTCTGTGCAGAAAATGATCCAGGGTTTTTCTGAACTGCATTTGTCATTTCTATATATCAGTGCTATGAGCAATGGACAACACTGCACAACTTTAATGCTATGAGCTAGTCAAATGAAGTTGTATATCATGTGGGGCATTCTCCTTCTCAGTTTTAATTTTAGAGCAAATTGAATACACACCACAAGGAGGTTATAATATGCAATAAGCTTTACAATCTTCTGTATTTAGATGTACAGACGTTTATTTCACAATGGAAACATTGCTCAGAATCCTTAATCTCTTATGCTATAAATTAAAAAAAATGTATCTGCTATTAATGAGGTGAAGCCTGAAAGGGACACACTACATGGGAAAAGTATCATAGCAATATTTAACTCTTTTAATTGTCTTATGTGCATAAAGATATAATAATAGCACTTTAAGGAATTACTGTGAGCCCAGAAGAAGTTTGCCATTAGTTTGACATCTGTTCTTTAAAAGATCAGATGCTTCTAAAGCGAGTATAGATGTGAGACAGTATATATTCCTGATTTCTATCCTCAGGACATTTGCAGGGCAAACCTTAAGTTGCTGAATTCACACCACATGAGTCTGAAGAACATAAAAAATAACTTTATTAAACAGTTAAATGTAACTGGAGCATTTGAAAAGCATGCCTTCAAGGCTGCAAAACTATACGTATGCATTTTATACATACACACATATGTGTGTGTGTGTGTGTGTGTGTGTGTGTGTGTGTTGTATATTATGTATTCTCTGTCTCATAGCACCTACTTAGAGGCGATCTCTGCTTGACTTACAAAGCCATGTCTGACCCATCTCTGTTAGAAATGCTACATCTAAAGAAATCCCAATCCCTCTGCACCACAAGCTCCAGAGACCTCAACCACAATCAACAGAACATGCTGGTGGGACAGGTTCCTCACCCAGAGACTGCCCATGCTCTAGAATAGACGTCACATAGATGTCAAGCAGGGCACTTCGCTGTTGGTGAGTGGATGAGTAATAGAAAGTTCACCCCGGGGCTCACTTCAGTGGCTCGACTTGACTTCGGGTGGCACAGTGCAATGGCACTTCTATGGGCTAGGCTTGAAAGGGCTCTAGGGCCATTAGCCTAGTACATATCTATGAACCTATAGACATATATATATATATATATATATATATATATATATATATATATATATATATGTGTGTATGTGTGTGTGTGTGTGTATACATATGATTTACTATTGAAATTTCATAGTGCCTTGGATCGAATGTCATGTGTTCAAACAGCACTTTTCCAAAGGGCACAATGATGAACCAGACTACAATAAATACACAATACCAAATGAGCAGTGTAATTCGATAGTCTGAGTCTGGTATTGTGAGTGGAGATCAAGGTACAGCGAGGAACCCATTTCCTCACTGTAGTGCGATCTCAGAGTTGGTATAGGTTCATAGGTGTGTACTATGCCAATAGCCCTGGAGCCTTTACAAGCCTAGCCCATAGGATTACCCTGGCATCATGCCACCCGACCTTAGTTCCCAGTGCCTCTGTCGAGTAAAGCCACTGGAGTGATCCCTGGGGTGAATTTTCTATTTCCCATCCACTCATCAAGATTTCTCTTGAAGAGAGCCAGTGAGGTGCTCTTCTTGACATGTATTGGAAGTCTATTCCATAGCATGGGCAGTCTCTGGGTTATGAACCTGTCCCTCCAGCACATTCTGTTGATTGTGGTAATGAGGTTGAGGTCTCTGGAGCATGTGGTGTGGAGGGATTGGGATTTCTTTAGATGTAGCATTTCTAACAGAGCTGGGTCACACATGGCTTTGTAAGTCAAGAAGAGATCACCTCTAAGCAGGTGATATGAGACAGAAAAGTTGGAGTTTTTTTTGAGTCTGTCCATATAGAGCAAATGTTTAAGGCCTAGGATCCTCTTTGTGAGGTACTTTTGCGGCCTCTCCAGTTGTTGCAGGTGTTTAGTGAGGTACATGCCAAAGGGGGCATTGTACTCAATGATTGGCCTAATGAGTAAAAAGTAGAGGTAGGCAATGACCTCCTTCTTCCTGGATGCAAAACCCTTAGTAATGAGATGTGCCACATAGAAGGACTTTCTGACGACAGTGGAAATGTGGTGGTTAAAAGAGAGGTTGCTGTCAACCTGTGTTCCCAGATCTCTTATAATGCCTTCTGTCTTCAGTGGACTACCATTGATGTGGTAATTCACGGGAACCAGGTTTTTCCGAAAGGGGATGATGACACATTTTTTGGCATTGAGCTTAAGGCCATGGTTCTGACACCAGTCTTTGGTCTCAGTGAGGCCTTTCTGTAGAATGTCAACATCACTTGGAGAGTTAATAATAGCTCCCAACTTGCAATTGTCTGCGAAGTTTGTCAGCCAGAGTCCCTTCGTGTTGGCCTGGACTTCAGGGAAGTAGATACTAAACAGTATATATAATTTGCAGGGGGTGTTGGGGGTGCATGGGGGCTAGACTCACTGCAAATAAGCAAAAATTAGTAAAATACATGTGCCATTGACTTGACAGTCTACTGGTATGTTATGCTGCATACCTTGGGTGAGTCACTTACTGCTATGTCGACATCGGATCATAGGAAGTTACGAGGCTATTGGCCCTTATAAGCCTAACCAAGAGTTCAGCCGATGTATAGATAAATCAACAGGGACAAGGGTGGAATCCCAGTGATGTATTTTCTATTTCCCATCCAGTTATCCAGGTTGCACTTAACAAGGGGTAAAGAGGTACACTGCTTGATGTGGAGAGGGAGTCTATTCCACAGATGGGGGAGTCTCTGGGACACAAATCTGTCCTGCCAACAAGTCCTGTTAATGTCACAGACCAGGTTGAGGCCACATGTGAAGGTTACTCGTGTGGAGCTTGACTTGCGGATATGCAGCAGTCCCAACAAGGCGGGGTCCAAGATCACTTTGTATGCCAGACAGAGGTCACCTCTGAGGAGTTCGTATGAAACAGAGTAGAGGGATAGGGCTTTTAGCCTATCTGTGTATGGTAGATTTTTGAGGCCCTGGATTCTCCTGGTGAGGAACCTCTGTGGTCTTTCCAGCTGCTGCATGTGCTTTGCAAGGTACATGCCAAATGGAGCACTGGACTCAATAATGGGCCTTATAAGGGAAGCATATAGGGATGTTATGACCTCCTTGTCCCTGGATGAGATACCCTTACTTATGAGGTGGGCCATGTAGAAAGCTTTCTGTACAGTGGAAGCAACATGGTTGTCAAAAGTTAGGTTGCTTTCAATCTGGATGCCCAAATCCCTCACGACTGACTGGGTGCTTAGGACATTGTTATTAATGTGATAATTTGTGGGGACATCACAGTTCCCAAAGGGGATGATGATGAATTTTTTTGTTTTTAACTTGAGGCCATGTTTCTGTCACTAGTCATTTGTTTGGGTGAGACCCTCTTGCAGGATGTCCACATCACTAGGGGAGTTGATGACAGCACCCAGCTTGCAGTCATCTGCAAACTTGGCCAGCCATAGCCCACTTGTTTTGGCCTGCACTTCAGAAAAGTATATCCCAAATAACAGAGATGCTAAGACCGAACCCTGGTACGCCACTCAATATGGGTCTACAACTTGAGGTGGCTTCCCCTGTTTTGACTAGATGGGTTCTATCAGTGAGCCAGTTAGCTACCCATCTGGTAACATGCCTAGTTGAGAGAGTTTATCTATTATGCCTGAGTGTGTAATAGTGCTGAAGGCTTTGGCCAGGTCAAGGTAGGTGGTATGCACTGCCTTCCTCTTGTACATGGCTTTGGTGACTGTCTCAAAAATTTCAACCAAATTTAACAGACATGACCTCACCTTGACGAAGCCAAACTGTGTGGGATCAAGTGTTTGGAGGTTGCCAATGTCTTTGTTAATGAGGTCCAAGATAATCCATTCCATGGCCTTGCAGATCAGGTTAGTTAGGCTGATGGGTCTATAATTTCCTGAGTTGGTGGATGCTCCACCTTTGTGTAAAGGGATGACAGTGGTTGTCCTCCACTCAGCTGGGACAAAGCCGGTACTCAGGCTTTGGTTGAATAGGGTGCCTGATGGTGCTGCAAGTTCCTGCCTGAGTTCATATAGGATGCAGCCTGAGATGTTATTGGGTCCCATGGAGACTATATTTTTTTGCCTTTGAGACAGCAGTGATTGCCTGACCCTAGATATAAGGGGAAGGGGGGCAGGTAATGTCCTGAGTTACTGATGGGGGGGGGGGGGTGAATTTTTCACTGAATCTGTCAGCCAGCAAGTTTGCTATATCTATGCCATTTGTATATGTGGTGTCCTTGACCACCAGTTCTGAACAGATCTGAGTGCTACCTTTGAGATTACGGACATATGTGAAGAAAGTCTTATGTTTGTCTCTAGTAGATGTGGCCTATTTGGATTCGAAGTTTGCTTTGGAGGATTTCATTTGTGCTCTTATTTGCTTGTTTAGGCTAAGGAGAGATTACTTCCAATTTTGACCTGCTCTTTCTTGATCCCGGACAGCAATTTTTCTTTTTTATTATAGAGTTTATTTATTGCAGATATCTACCAGGCAGGTTTACTATTCCTTGCAGAGGATGATTTAGTCCTGTTGGGTATTCCTGATTCCATGCATCTATATACATGTTCATATAGTAATTTGGTACAGTTTTGGATACTGGTGCCAGTTCCTAGAGAGGGGGAGGGGGCTGTGAAGCTGTTTATACCATTCCTCAGGAGGATGTAAGCAGCTTTGGAGAAGTTTTTTTGTTTGACCCTAGCTAGAGGGGGTACGGAGGAGATGGTGACTTTGATTGTTTTATGGTTGGATCTTTCCAGGGAGGATGATACTGCAGGGATGCTGCAGTGCTTACTCATGTTGGTTAATACCAAGTCCAGGATATTATCACCTCTTGTGGGAGCATTGACTAGCTGTTCGAAAGCACTTGTATTGACAAAATGGAGGAATCTCAGGGAATTTGTGTTCTGGCATGAGTAGTTCTTCCAGTCTATGTTTGGGTAGTTAAAGTCACCCAGGATCAGGGTAAAGAGTTGAATCCTGATAGATTCAAAGAGGTCTAGATAGGTAGTTTGGGCATCTTGAGTCAGATTTGGGGGCCGGTAGCTAGCTGTGATTTGTATAGGGGTCTTGTCAATGGTTAACTGCACTTGGAGTGTCTCCTGTGAATCATACTGTTTGACCAGCCTGGAAGTGTGTATGTCCTTAATATATATTGAAACTCCACCTCCTTTGGCTTTAATGGTCTGAATGTATGATAAGATGAGTAATCGGGTATGGCTGGGGTGCTCTCCACAGCTTTGAACCAGGTTTCTGTGACTGCTCAGATGTCAGTATTTTCCAGGGTTAAGAATGCTTGCAATGAGCGTAGTTTCATGTTTCGACTCATAGTGTTTAGCAGCATGACCTTTAATTTGGGTTTTGTTGAAATTTTTATGTTGGTAGTTTTAACCTACCTTAACATCAAACTATGGGTGGTGGTGTATTCAGTTTCGACATGTATGCCTGATTTACATTGAATTTCAGTAGTAAACCTATATCTATCTACACATATATATATATATATATATATATATATATATATATACATATATATATATATATATATATTTATTTATTTACATTTATTTACTGGGAAATTCTGACTGGATGCAGGTCCTTTTTCAGTGGAGGCCCAGGGAGAAAAGCTCCACAAGTAAATGGAAATTGAGTTACAGTACTGATCTTGGCATACAATAATAACAGAGCAAAAGATATATAGTAATAACATTCCAAGTAGGACAAAAGAAACATAGTAATAATATCCACTGAAACATATATAAAAAACAGAAATGGATAACTTGTAACAATTTGGAGAAAACAAAGTATGTACTACTTATTGCAGTTACATGGAAGAGGGAGTAGTATTAAGTTCAACGGGTTCCTATCAGTTTGTCAAAACTTCAGCAGTTCGAACACCATATGTTCGAAATGTGAAGTTCGAAAACTGATTATCGCAAAGCCGCGAAACACCGAGTTCTTTCCCAGGGAAAGAATTCAGTGGGCTGTTTCTGTGGCTTCGGGATTTTCAGCACTGTGGTGGAAAGTTACGGGGTCGAGTTCAGGTAAGTGTGCGATTGTGCGGATGTTAAGGTTAGGGTGCGGGTTAGGTGAGTTAGGGTTAGGGCGCGGGTGAGGTGGGTGTGCGACAGTGACAGACTTTAGGGTTAGGGTGGGATAGGTGAGTTAGGCTTAGGGGGGTGTTGGTCAAGTGAGTGTGCGATAGTGACAGACCTTAGGGTTAGGGTTTGGGTTAAGGTAAGTGGATAGATAGTAGTGTATGTACAGTTTAGTGTAGGGTTAGATGTAGGATTTTACGTGTATGTGTGTGGATTGCTGTTTTTTCGGTGTGCTTGTGTTGTGTGTGTGTTTCTTGGAACAGCAATTTTTTTCCCCTGGGAAAAAAAATCGCTGTTCTAAGCCTTCGATGGTTTTGCATTTCGAGGTTAGAAGTTCGAACATATGGTGTTCAAATTTCTGCCGTTTCATCAAAGTGATACAGACCCAGTTCAACATGCTCTGTAGCAGAGAATTAAGTGAGTATTGTACTATTTGGGGTTGGAGTTTTTATTCGGGATTAGGGCAGGGGCAGAGCCAGTGTAATTTTAGGTATACATATAACTACTCACCCACTCACACACACAGACACACACTGCACGCGTGCGCACGCACATGCACACAGACACATATATAAAAAAGGAGCTAAAACTGCAGAAATCAAACTCTGAGCAGTTCCCAAAGAAGAACACACTGAACCAGTGAGTTTTTCAGCACTTTTGTTCTTTTTATTAGTAGAACTTCAGCAGAAACTATTAATGAAAGGAACAAAATCACTCATATAGCTATATATCTATATTTATATCCAGATATATATATATATATATATATATATGTATGTATGTACGTATGTATATAGGGAGGATGCCTATCATATGGTAGAAATTTAATTTGACTGAAACTCATTTGACTGAGACCATAAGAGTGAAATTTCAAAATACAGAAAAGTCACTTGACTGAAACCCATAATACTGAAACCGTACAATGCTAAATTTCAACATTCTGAATTTTAAACTGGACGATATAAAACCAGAATAGATGGGGCTACACCCCCCCCCAACAATGTGGGGGGCTGTGCTCCCCACACACCCCCAACTATATATACTAACTCCAGGATCGGACTACAGTGGGGAAAAGGGCATATGCCCTTCACTTACCTTACAGTAGTTTACACGCTGCCACTACTATGCCCTTTCACTTACCTTACAGTAGTCTACAAGCTGCCACTACTATGCTCTTTCACTTACCTTACAGTAGTCTACAAGCTGCCACTACTATGCCCTTTCACTTACCTTACAGTAGTCTACAAGCTGCCACTACTATGCCCTTTCACTTACCTTACAGTAGTTTACACGCTGCCACTACTATGCCCTTTCACTTACCTTACAGTAGTCTACAAGCTGCCACTACTATGCCCTTTCACTTACCTTACAGTAGTCTACAAGCTGCCACTACTATGCCCTTCACTTACCTTACAGTAGTTTACACGCTGCCACTACTATGCCCTTTCACTTACCTTGCAGTAGTTTACACGCTGCCACTACTATGCCCTTTCACTTACCTTACAGTAGTTTACACGCTGCCACTACTATGCCCTTTCACTTACCTTACAGTAGTTTACATGCTGTCACTACTATGCCCTTTCACTTACCTTACAGTAGTTTACACGCTGCCACTACTATGCTCTTTCACTTACCTTACAATAGTTTACACGCTGCCACTACTATGCCCTTTCACTTACCTTACAGTAGTTTACACGCTGCCACTACTATGCCCTTTCACTTACCTTACAATAGTTTACACGCTGTCACTACTATGCCCTTTCACTTACCTTACAGTAGTCTACAAGCTGCCACTACTATGCCCTTTCACTTACCTTACAGTAGTCTACAAGCTGCCACTACTATGTCCTTCACTTACCTTACAGTAGTTTACACGCTGCCACTACTATGCCCTTTCACTTACCTTGCAGTAGTTTACACGCTGCCACTACTATGTCCTTTCACTTACCTTACAGTAGTTTACACGCTGCCACTACTATGCCCTTTCATTTACCTTACAGTAGTTTACACGCTGCCAATACTATGCCCTTTCACTTACCTTACAGTAGTTTACACGCTGCCACTACTATGCCCTTTCACTTACCTTACAGTAGATTACACGCTGCCACTACTATGCCCTTTCACTTACCTTACAGTAGTTTACACGCTGCCACTACTATGCCCTTTCACTTACCTTACAGTAGTTTACACGCTGCCACTACTATGCCCTTTCACTTACCTTACAGTAGTTTACACGCTGCCACTACTATGCCCTTTTCCCCACTGTAGAGCGATACTGGAGTTAGTGTATATATAGTTAGGGTGTGTGGGGAGCATTGGGGAGTGTATCGGGCATAGCCCCCACATAGTCTGGTTTTATATCATCCAGTTTACAATTTAGTATGTTGAAAGTTAGCATTGTAAGGTTTCAGTATAACGGGTTTCAGTCAAGTGACTTTTCAGTATTTTGAAATTTCAGTCTTATGGTCTCAGTCAAATGAGTTTCAGTCAAATGAAATTTCTATCATATGATAGGGATCCATATATAGATAGATAGATAGGTCGATAGATATAGATACACACACACACACACACACACACACACACACTCTCTCTCTCTCTCTAAACCTTATTGCAATTAGTCAGATGTTACAACCATGAAATCAATTAACTAATACAATGATGGAAAATATTTTTTAAACAAATGCAGGCAACTTCAAATATTAAATGAAAATAAGAAAAATATAGCAAGTATAATACCTTATAAAAATACTTCATGCTTAACTCTCTGTTACATTTTTACTTCAAAAACAAAACTACATTACGCTTTGACATTCTGAAGACAGTGTACACTGTCAATGGGTCTATATTAGATAACTGAATGTTATCTTTAGGGAGTGCTCACATGAGCAAAAATGCCGGTAATCTAACTTTGTATTGTGGGGGGCTGTGTACCCCACATCCCCCCGCTAACTATATATTCCAACTCCGAGATCGCACTACAGTGAGGAAAGGGCAAATATCCCACTCCTCACTGTATCATGACCCCAAAAACACCCTTTCGATTCCTGGCATTTTCGATCATGTGAGCGTTCGCTAAAGATAACATTCGATTTTCTAATAAAGACCCTGTCATAACATAGTTCTACATTATGAAGTTCATGCATAATAAAATGACTTAAAACAATAAGATCATAGAAGAGTGCCTGTGAAAAGTGTTGTACCGTGGGACTAGTAATGAAAGCATTGTATTATGCATTTAATGTTTTCCTGAATTCTAGTATTAACCTTAGGGATAATTTGTGCAACATATTAAAAACAAGGACATCTCAATCTGTGAATATTTCCAGTTTGATGCAATCTGCAAGATTTTATCATGCATTTTTTTAATGTTATACTGTTGCTCAGTATATTACCTAATCTCTGTTTTTCTTTAATGTTATACTGCCGTTGTAACATCCGGTCGCTAGGTTTACACTGCTGTTTCCCTTAATTCTTGCCATACTTTTGATAGTTGTTCAATCACTGTTTGCGTAAGTGAAATAAGTTGCTATTTGCTCAAGCACTCCATGCTTAATTTTATCATTAATTTGGGACCTATTCTGAGATGCACATCCTTTGTTTTTTTCTGTGATTATTGATGTTACTCTGCCTACTGAACCTCTCCCTTAAACTGTTTATTCCTATCTCCTTTTTTACAGTCCCTTACTATCAGCACCACAAATTAATCCCTAACTGAATTGCTAGCCTGGGATTCCCTGCCTCTCTGTACACTCAACGGTTCTCAAGAAGCAAATTCCTAAGGTGTCTGCAGCATATGTCCTACCTGATTTTGGTCTTAATTGCTCAAGGTGTAGCCAATATATTTGTACAGTACTAGTTTGTCAGTGGGTATCCGCGGTGCTGCAGCGGTAGCGTTGTTGCCTCACAGCAAGAGGTTCTCCCGTTCGATTCTCAGCTAGTGCGTGGGGAGTGCCTTCTGTGTGAAGTCTGCATGTCCTCCCCACGGTAGAGTGATGTTCCAAAAGACATGCGTGAATGGGCATGCCTTCGTTGAAGGTTGGGCGTCGAGCTGGCAACTCGGCACCGTTAAAATCTACTGCCAATCATTAGCGGACCAGAGTTCCGCTGTGGCGACCCCTAACCGGGAAAAGCCAAAAGACAACAACTAGTTTGTCAGTGGTGTGCACATTGTCTCAAACCCTTTAGCTCACCCTCCCCTCCTCCCAAAGCCCTAGCAGTTAATTTCTCTTTTCTTCTGTTATAAAACATTTGGCCACTGTTCTGTGTTATGTATTCAGAAGTTAATGTACTGACCTGAAGCTTGACAGTGTAGCTGTGAGATTTGCTAGCTGGTTGATTGTTTTTTGTTTGCTTGGTCTGCCTCATGGTTCTACCCATTCTGTTTTCCCTCACTACACTTGGGCTCAATCTGCTAAGGCTCACTCAACTAACCTACCCTGCCCCAATTCCCAACTACCCCTAATCAATTACATTTATAGTTATCCTAACTGCTCTCCCTTGACAACACCATTCAGTAAACTTCTCAATTATTTAACTCTATTTATTAATACTTACAAAACTGTAATTATTGCACCTCAATTTCTTCATCCTCTTGTAGGCGTTCTCCTAAAACTATAAACCTCATCTCCTACTTTACTTCCACTTGCACTCTGTCTTACACCACAATTTTCATAAGTCTCCCCTCTTTCTTTTCACTTTCTCTACCCCATACCTATTTTACTACACTTATAACTCAAAGCTATGCTTTCTCCCTATCTAATCACATTACTAAGAATATTAATACAAGCCACCTCCCTCAGGTGCATTCTAACTCCTGTACCTGTAAAAACATCTACCCAGGCCTTACCTCTTGATATCCACATAGATAGTTGTTTACCATAACAACCACCCTAATTGAAAATAACAATATTTACCTGACTAAAATCTAGTTCCTTCCCACCGCTACCAAAACCAAACTAATACCTTGCATATTCTCCAAGCATACAGATAAAGCTAGCCTTCTTTTCCATCTCATAAACCACGTCTTCAAACTTTCCCAATGTGGGAATATTCATTCCAATCCTGGACCTACACAATCATCCACCTCTAAAAATTTGCTACTAATAACAATAAACATACATATCATGCACAATAAAATTACTGAATTTCACTCATAGCTTGCACACTAGTCCCCCTGACATAGTAGGAGTTACTAAAATTTGGTTAAAACCACACATTCTAGCTACTGAAATAGTCCCTCCAGGATATAATATTTTAAGAAATGATAGAACCCATAAAAAAGCAGGTGGTGTAGCACTAATCTATTGTAACACCTTTGCAATAACCCCCCCAAACCTGTTCCATCTTTTGGAAATGTAGACTTTCTCTTAGCATCCCTATGAATAATCAATTCTAAACAAATATGCATTGCAGTAGTCTATATACCCCCTGGCCAAAACATCCAAATACTAGAAGATTTCTTTCCCAGACTACCAGCAATATTACCAATGAAACTATTATTATGGGTGATATAAATATTAACTGACAAAATACAATCACTGGCTCCCCAATAAATAGCATAAATCTTCACGGCTTTACACAGCTTATCAGCAGCCCTACCAGAATGCAAAATAGCAATCAACTAGGTGCAACCATAGATTGGATCCTAGTAACAGATCCCCATAAATATTCCAATTCCAGCTCTTTCCCAAACACTCATGACCACTTACCAGCATATACCTATAAGATCCCCCCTCAATAGCCTAAACCCCATAGCTATAAAACATCAAAAAGTGTAACCATATTCAATAAACAATTATTTAACAACATCCTAAAAACAATAAACTGGTCCCCATTAAAAACACTACCATTGGAAGATGCTATTAATCACTTTAATAAAGTCTTTAGATTCCCTGAACAGCTTAGCTCCCCTCTGAACCAAAGGACAAAAATAAACCACACCCCATGGTTAACAGAAGCCACAAAATATAAGTTATGTTCTTACTATAATGTTCCATCTCTGTTGACGATCTTCATTCATTCTTGACTGTTGGGTTCATTTCCGATCCTCGGAACTGACTAGGTCATTATATCAAGCCTGCCAGAAACTCTAAATCCAGGGCTACCCAAACTGCCTCTCTCCCTTCACCTCAGATAAAATTTTGCCCATTAAGTAAAAAATCGTGGAAGCTTTGTCTGAGCAACAACCCTACTAGAACCCCAGAACTAGTTCTGAACCTCCAAGATTTTTTGGAGGGGGTAGGAGGGTGGGATATCAAGAATGAATGAAGATTGACAACACAGATGGATCGTTACTGTAAGATCATAGCTTCTTTATCTGATGTTGTCAGTTTTCATTCATTCTTGACTTCTGAGACAGAGTCCCTATCTACTTGAGAACCAGGGAGGCCCCAGGGAATGATATTCCTAAGCACCATAGAGCCAAAGATGCTCTTCCTCTGGAGGCTATATCCAATTTTTAATGAGTGATAAAGGAATGGAGAGTAGCCCAAGTTGTGGCTGAACATATATCATCCATAGAAGCTTTGGAATGAAGGGCTACTGAAGTAGAAACAGATCTGGTACAATGAGCCCTAACTTTTGCTGATAAGTCTAGCTTACTTTGGCCATAAATGAAAGTAATACAATCTCTCAACCATTTTCACAGGGTGACTTCTGAAACTAATTTGCCCAGTCTAGTACCTAAAAAGGATAGAAACAGTTAGTTATGTACTCAGCATAACGATCGATGTATGTGGTCCATCTCGCCTACATTCATTACTGATGGGTTCGAAGCCGACAATCGACTCCGACTCAGCCAACTATTTTCAAGCATGAAGTCTCTAATTGGCTGTGCTAACTGGTATCCCAGGATGTAACTCTCCCAAACTCCCAGATCTTGTTTGCATAAATTGCAACCACTCCACACACATCAACCTTACTAAGAGGATTACCATCTCCAGGAAGGGAAAATAAACCGATTCTGAAGGGTCTCAAAACAACTATCCTTCAAATCCTTCAGGCAGGGGGCAGGTGGGAGGGTATGTAAGAATGTAGGCGAGATGGACCACATACATCGATCGTTATGGTGAGTACATAACTAACTGATGTTATGTGGTCCTATCTCGCCTACATTCATTACTGATGGGACAGCGTCCCTAGCACTCCTAACCTGGGAGGCTCATAGGAAAACACTCCTGAGAACCGTGGAACCAAAGGAAGCCCAGCCTCTAGATGCCATGTCCAGTTTGTAATGAGAGATAAAGGTATGATGAGAAGCCCATGTGGCCACAGCACAGATGTCGTCTAAGGAAAGCCTGGCATGATATGCTACTGAAGTCGAGACCACCCTAGTTGAATGAGCCTTGACTGAGAATGGTAAGCTTCTGCCTGCTGAAGAGTAAGCAAAGGTAATGCAATCCTTAATCTACCTGGAAATTGTACACTTGGAAACAGAGATACCCATCCTATTCTCCGAAAAGGAGACAAACAGTTGATCTGATTTTCTTGACTGTTTAGTCCTGTGTAAATAGAATCTTAGTTGTCTATGCACATCCAATTGATGAAATTTGTACTCTGCCTTATTGGAAAAGTTGGGAAAAAACACAGGTAACTCAATGGATTGGTGGAGATTAAAAGTAGATGACACCTTGGGGAGAAAGGACGGATTAAGTCTCAAGGAGACCCTGTCCTTATGGAATATTAAATATGGGGGCCTAATGGACAATGCTTGGAGTTCAGATACTCTTTTAGCAGAAGTGATGGCCACCAAAAAGGCTGTTTTCCAGGATAAGAATTTTAATTCGCAAGTGGCAGACGGCTCATAGGGAGGAGAAGTGATGGCTTGCAATACTAGATTTAAATCCCATGGCATGACGGGTGCTGACACAGGAGGACGTAGTAACCAGGCTCCTTTTAAAAAAGCTTTGCAAAGTTTATGACCCATCAGAGCAGGCTCATGGAATACGTGGAAGTTAGAAATGGCCGCCAGCTGCACTTTAATGGTGGAGGGAGCAGAGCCGTGTCGGAAGAGCATAGCTAAAAAGTCTAGGACCGCTGATATCGGGGCTGTGAAGGGGTCTAGGCCTTGTGACTGAGCCCAGGTGGAGAATCTCTTCCACTTGCTATAGTAAATTCTTCTGGTGGAAGACTTATGTGACGACGAAAGGATATGGACCACCTCAGGAGATAAGGAATGTAGTCTAATTATTGATGGAAGTCGAGCAGCCAGGCTGTCAACCTGAGGGACTGTAGGGAGGGGTGGAACTGTCCCGACATATGAGGCAAAAGGTCTGGTACTGGATCCAGAGTCCAAGGACCGCCCACTGTATATCGCTGAAGGAAGGGGAACCAAACCTGGCGGGGCCAGTGTGGAGCAATAAGAATCATCTTGCTTCCCAAAAGAATGGCTTTCTGAATCACTCTTGGTAACAGAGGAAACGGAGGAAAGGCATAGAGCAGACCGGAAGGCCAACCGTGGACTAGAGCGTCCTTGGGTGATTCCCCCTGTAGGGGGAATCAGAGTGAAGTAGTTGCTGCATTTGCTGTTGAGGGGACTGGCAAAGAGATCACAGCAAGGCTGACCCCACCTGCTGAAGATCCGAGTCGCAACTCGGCTGTTCAGGGACCACTCGTAAGGCATCAGAATAGCTCTGCTTAGCCTGTCTGCTATCACGCTGGGTTTTCCCGGAATGTGCGTTGCCACTAGGAACCGTTGGGAAGACACTGCCCAATTCCACACTCTTATGGCCTCTCTGCAGAGTGGGTAAGACTTGGTTCCCCCTTGTTTGTTCAGGTGCCAAACAACTGACATGCTGTCTGAGTGAACAGCAATCGTTCCCCGTGGAAGAGAGCTCTGAAGTGCTTGCAACGCTAACAGCACTGCTCTCATCTCTAGGACATTGATGTGTAAGTGTAACTCGTAATCCTGCCAAGTGCCTTGGACCATTCTGCCCAGATAATGCCCCCCCACCCTATCTGGGAGGCGTCCGTGGTCACTGTGGCAGCCGGAGAAAGGGGAATTAGATTCCTGCCCTTGTTCAGGTTGGAAGGACATAGCCACCAACGGAGATCCTGCTTGCAATGCTCTGTGACAAGAATTGGGTGAGAGAGGGGTACTTTTTGATAGGACCATTGGACTGAAAGGAGCCACTGAAGGATCCGCATGTGAAGCCTGATTAAGGGTATAAGCATGATGGTCGCCGCCATGGAACCCAATAACCGAAGAACTAACCTGGCTGGGAACTTTTTTTGGGGCAATAGAGCCTGGACCTGAGATTGCAACACTGTAATTTTTTCTTGAGGTAGAAAAGCCCTCATTAGAACCGAGTTTAATTATGCGCCTATAAAGACAACACGCTGTGAGGGCAGCAAGGCAGATTTTTCCCAGTTTACTGTAATCCCTAACTTTTGACAAAGATTTATGGTAGTCTCCCTGGCTTGGATGAGGAGATGCCTGGTGGGGGCGGTAAGAAGCCAATCGTCCAGGTAAGGAAACACCCGGAATCCTAGACGTCTCAGGTGAGCTGTCACCACTGCCAAGCATTTGGTAAACACCCTGGGGGCTGTGGTGAGACCAAATGGCAGGGCTCAAAACTGGAAATGACTGGCTCCCAGCCGGAAGCGTAAATGATTCCTGGATGCCTTGTTTATCTTGATGTGATAATAGTCATCCTTGAGGTCGATGGAGCACATCCATACTCCTTCCTCCAACAATGGGAAGATGGATTGAAGAGTGACCATTCGAAATTTGGATTTCAGGATGTAGTGATTTAATTGGCTGAGATCCAAGATGGGCCTCAGGTCCCCTGTTTTTTTCGGCACCAAAAATAGTCTTGAGTAAGTTCCTGATCCGATCTAGTCTAGGGGGACTGGTTGGATGACTCCTTTTCTTAGTAGCTTTGATATTTCTAGCGCTACTTGATCCCTTTGACTGGATGGAACGTCCGGGATTTTCTTGATTAAGGGAGGGGACGAAACAAAGGGAATGGTATAACCTCCGGTAATTATTTGAAGCACCCATCGATCCTGAGTGATGCTCTCCCAGGCTTGAAGATGCTTCGAAAAACGACCCCCGACTGGCTCCAGAGCAGCATAGTCGGGCAACCCCTCAGAGATGCTGATAGGAAGATCTGCGAAAGGAGTCGTGGTCTCCCAGATTGCGGGGCCCTCCTCTGCCCCTAGGACGGCATCTTCCAGAATAATTTCCCCCACCTCTGCCTCTGGTGGGGGGCTCACCTTGAGTGGCTGGGAAAGACTTTTGTGATTTTCTGAACCACATCTTCCCTCCTCTCTGAGCCTTGGGATAAGGCCTAGAGGGAAGAGAAAAATGGGCCCCTACGGCAGATAAAGTCTTACCCTCCTGTTCACATCTGGTGAGAGTCTCTTTCACTTTGGGTCCAAAAAGAGAGGACCCGTCAAAGGGGGCGTCCGTGAAGGAAGACTTGAAGGCCTCTGGTGGGGGGCTCACCTTGAGTGGCTGGGAAAGACTTTTGTGATTTTCTGAACCACATCTTCCCTCCTCTCTGAGCCTTGGGAAGGCCTAGAGGAAGAAAAAAAATGGGCCCCCCGGGCAGATAAAGTCTTACCTTCACATCTCATGAGTGAGAGTCTTTTCTTTCACTTTGGGAGAAAAAGAGAAGGCGTCAAAGGGCGGAAGAGGAGAAAGGCCTCAGCTGACATAGGCGCATCCAGGCTTGTCTCCTCAGAGCAAGGCCTGAGCTAGCTGCCCTGCTCGCCCCTTCAGCTGCATAGGATATGAGCCTCATGGACGAGTTAGCTATGGAACCAAGGGAAGACAACTAGGCGTTAACAGTCTGTGCTAGCGCCTCAGGCAAGTTACCCATCAAGGTATCTCCCAACTCTCTGAGGAGATCCCACTGGAGCCGAGTAAAGTGGCAAAGGTAATTCAGGGACCATAGTGTAAAGGTCGCTGAAGACAGTGTGCGCTTCCCATAATGATCCATACTCCTGGACTCCTTGTTAGGAGGATGGACCGAGGAAGAAGCCTTGGCAACTTCCTGCTGAGTGGCTGATGCCACCACCATGGCATCTACAGGGACCCCTTTTGTCAAAAACTCTTTCCCCGGGGGAGCAGACAAGAACTTATTAGGACGACTGGGCACAGGTTCCACAGAATGAGGATGTTCCCACACCCTTCGACAGATCAGGTCTAATAGTTCGTCGAAGGGTGGAGACACCCAGGAGGCAGTAGGCTGAGCTCCGAAGGCCTTGAGGAATACCGACTCCTCCTCAGAGGGGGGCTAGGAAGACCAGTCGCCTCTCTGCCTCAAAATCTCCAGGATATCGGAGAAGGAGATGACATCGGAGGATGACTTAGGGGACCCCTCTGCATCCTCGAGGTCGGTATCCGAGGTGATGGACTCGTCTTGGGAGTCTATGTGCTTCCTCTTGCACAACTTCTTCTTGGGAGGCTCCTCAGGCACAGACTCTGAGGGGCCCTCAGAAAGTTGGGGACCGCTCATGGGGGTGTCCTCAGGCCTTCGAGCTCCGCTGTCCACTGATAGGGGGGCGTCAGAGGCTCTAGCTGGGGTGTATGGGGACGGAGTGGTCGATCCAAGTGATTTCGCTGACGACCTGGCCAGTGCTGTCCTCATGGTCACGAAGGCAGGTCCCTCCGAATCCGACTGACCCGTCTCTGAGGCCATGACCGGAGTCGGGATCCCCCGAGCCGAAGCGCCGAGAGGGAGACTCGGGGCTGACAGAAGTCCCGATGTATCCCCCTCGGGCCCAACCGAAGAAACCCGAGTGCCGAAACCAGATGAAGGAATCTAAATGGTTGGAGCCGACGACGGCTCCGATGGACCCATCAGGAGTACCGCAGCCGGAGTAAGGACATCACTCGGTGCCGAACACTCCGGCTCCGATGACACAATGCTCGGAGGAGGAATCATCAGTACCGGTACGGGAATGGGCTCCGGAGCCGACTTGGTCGGAGCCGAAAATAATTCAGCTAACACCGGCGACTGAAGGAGCCTCTGAACCACCCTATCCACGTCCAAATCAGACAACCAAGAGGATTTGGAGGCAACTGAAGGAGGTGAGGATCTCCTACCTATCAATTCCTGAGTAACACTGGGTGACCGGCTCCGAATCGGTTCCAAAATGATCGGAGCCGAGGTCGACTCCAGTACTACTGATACTTCCTGCGGCCCCAAGGACAATGGAGCCGAGGAAGCTGAGTCCAACACAGAGTTCTTCTCCTGCGGCTCCTAAGACAATGGAGCCGAGAAAGTAGTAATCACCTTCAAAATCTTCTCCGGAGGCTCCAAGGAACTAGATGGAGCCAGAGATCGTTTCTTAGATTTAGTGGATTTGGATCTGCCAGTAGTCGAAGCAGATTCTAAATCCTCTTCAAAAGGGGGCTTAACCAGGCCCTTCAAGATCAGTTTATTTTTCCATTCCTGCAGTACCCTAGAACTGAAGGAATGGTAGACACTGCAGGATTCTTGCACGTGAATCGCGCCAAGGCAATAAACGCAGATGGCATGCCCATCTGTGATCGACATTTTGTAGGCACACTTTGAGCATTTTTTAAACCCAGAGGGTTTGTGCTCTTTCTGCTCTTTAGACATGTCCAGCAAATCAAACAATCAACAACCACAACAGGAAGGAGGAATACACTAAGGAACTCTAACTTAAACGCTCCTAGGACAGACTAAGGAAACACTGACAAACAACGAAGGAGAGGGCTAGATCCCTCTAACTTAAACAGGCCTAGCCCGCCAAACGCAAGGGAAACTACTCACACTCTCCACAAACTGCCACAGGCCAAACAACAGACACAACACAACGTAGCTATGAAAATAGCTTTTGTTTCACAGAAAATATAAAATTTCACAAGGTTTTCTAGTCAAAAAAGAGTACTTAGCCACAGTCAAGCTCGAGACCACGTCCTGACTCAACAAGCGGCAAACGAGATCTGGGGGTTTGGGAGAGTTGCATCCTGGGATACCAGTTAGCCCAGCCAATTAGAGATTTTGTGCTTGAAAATAGTTGGCCGGGTTAGAGCCGATTGTCGGCTCCGAACCCATCAGTAATGAATGTAGGCGAGATAGGACCACATAACATCAACTGTTCCGATTTTCTAAATGATTTTGTTCTAGCCAAATAAAAATGTAATTGTCTGTGTACATCCAATAAATGCAAACAATAGTCTCCCTTGTTTGAGAAATTTGTGAAGAAGACTGGTAAATCTGTGGTCTGATTAATATTGGAATCTGACACTACTTTAGGTAGAAAGGATTTAGTTCTGAGTGATACTCTCTCTTTGTGGAAAATGATATACGGATGTTTTACACACAGAGCCTGCAATTTTGAGATTCTCCTGGCCAACGTATTGGCTACCAGGAATAGTCTTCCAAGATAAAAACATGATATCACAGGTGGCTGCTGGCTCAAAACGCTGATGGACCAAATATTGCAAGACCAACATTAAATCCCAAGGCACTATGGGCTCTTTGAAAGATGGTTTCATATGTAAAACTCCCTTAAGAAAAGTTTTGCAAAGACAGTGAGACAGCAAGGACTGATCATCAGATCCATTATGGAAATTTGAAATGGCAGCTAAATGAACTCTAATGCTAGAAGCAGAGGCTCCCAATTGAAATAAGGTGGTTAAGTATTCCAAGATCTTATTGCTCGAAGCTGAAAAAGGATCAAGACCATTTTCATCGGTCAGACCAAAAAACAACTCTCTTCCATTTACTAAGATAAAGTTTTCTGGTAGACAGTTTCTGAGAAGCTAGAAGTATCTTTTGCACTAGGGAAGATAAATTACTTCACCGGACAATTACTGGAAGTGGAGAAACCAAGCCGTCAGCTTGATATTTTGTATGTTAGGGTGGACCAGGCCCTGAGGATGAGATAACAGGTCTGGAGTTTGATCCAGAGTCCATGGGCGGTGAACTAAGTGAGGCCAGAGAAAGGGAAACCAGACTTGATGGGACCAATAAGGTGCAATGAGAATTACTTTGCTTCTCAACTGTTGTGCTTTCTTCAGAAATTGGGAAATTAGAAGGACTGGTGGGAAGGCATATAGAAGTCCTGGGGCCAATCGTGGAAAAGAGTATTTTTCTGGGACTCCCCCTGAGGGGGGACTAGGGCAAAGTAGCTGCTGCATTTGTGGTTTATGGGAGAGACAAACAAACTGCAGCAAGGCTGACCCCATCGATGAAAGATCTTCATCGCTATATTGGAATTGAGAGACCACTCGTGAGGCAGGAGAATACATTTGCTCAGTTTGTCTGCAATCATGTAGGAGTTCCCCAGAATATGTGTTGCTATCAGAAAGCGGTTGGAGGTGATTGTGATTGCCCATTGCCAAACTCTTAGGTTTCCCAACATAGAGAGGAGGATCTGTTTCCCCTCTATTTGTTGATGTACCAGACCACTGACATGTTGTCTGACTGAATAGCAATTGTCCTTGAAGGGAGGGCAGACTGGAATGCCTGCAGTGCTAAGAGCACTAGCACTGTCCTCAGTTCCAGGACATTGATATGCAGATTGGCCTCTTGAGTGGACCAAGTGCCCTGGACTGTCTTTTCCTGAAAATGCCCCCCCATCAGGGATGCATCCATGGTCATTATGGCCTTGGGCTGGGAGGGGGAGAAGGGCTGACTCCATAAATTGTCTTCTGGCTTCATCCACCAATATAAATCTTGTTTGCATCATTTTGTTATGCAGATTGGGTGGGACATTGGGTGAGTCAACAGTGACCATCATGATGAAAGGAGCTATTGAAGCAGAATCATGTGGTACCTCACCAGGGGAACTAAGGCGATTGTTGCTGCCATGGTCCCAAGAAGCTGTAAGACTACATGAACTGGAACTTTGTCTTGAGAGAGTATCACTTGAAGTTGCAACCTCAACTTAACTAGTCTGTGATAAGGAAGGGCAGCTATGTAGGATTTTGTGTTTAGTCTTGCTCTGATGAATTCTATGTCCTGTGTTGGAGATAGTTTTAATTTTTCTCTGTTTATTGAAATGCCTAGGACCTCTTCAAGACTTAGAATGTAGTCCAAGGAGGAAAGCAGCCGATGCCTGGTGGGGGCAATGACGAGCCAGTCATCTAAATATGGAAACACACATAATCCCTGTAGCCTTAAGTGAGCTGCTACCACTGCCATGCATTTGGCAAACACCCTTGGGGCTGTGGTGAGACCAAAGGGCAGTGCTCAAAATTGGTAATGACTGGCTCCTAACCAGAAGTGAAGAAATCCTCTGGAGAGTTTGTCCAGCTTTATGTGATAATACGCATCCCGAAAATATGGAGCGCATCCAATTGTTTTTCTCCAAAAAAGGGAGAATAGACTGAACCGTGTCCAGCCAGAATTTTGTCCCTTTCACAAATTTATTCAGTACACTGAGGTCTAAGATTGGCCTCCATGTCCCCTGTCTTTTTTGGCTCTAAAAAGAATCTTGACTAAAAAACGGATTCTATCTGTTCTGGTGGGACTGTTTGGATGACTCTTTTTTGAAGCAGCTTTTGAATTTCTCATGCTGCTATATCCCTCTGACTGGGTGGAACATCAGGGATTTGCCTTTGTGGTCTGGGATAAAGACTGAAGGGGATATGGTAACCTCTGGTAATTATTGTCTACACCCAGGAATCCAATGTTAATGTGTGCCAGGCTGAATGGTGCAGAGAGAATCTTTCCCTGACTGCTTCCAGAGGTAAGCAATCAGGCCACTGCTCAGGAACACTGGTAGGATTGTCCAGAAAAAGAATCCTTGGATCCCTGGTTGCATGGGCCCCCTCTGCCATGGGTGGTCATCTTCCCGAAGAGTCCCCGCCCCAGGAGGAATACTCACCATGTGTGTCCCAAAAAGGCCTTTGGGACTTTCTGAACCGCATCTTTCCACTCCTCTGATTCCTGGAGTAAGGTTGTTGAGGAGTGGATAAAATACACACCCACATCAAAAAAGGGTCTTTACATCCTTCTCACATCTGGCTAATGTGTCTCTGACTTTTGGGCCAAATAGCAGTTTGGAGGATGGGCAGCTGAACTCTCCTCAGCGAGTTCCTTTTTTGTGACCGCCACCACCACCATGGCATCATCTGCTAGACCCTTTGACCAGTGTGGCTGAACTTCAGGTGCTAAAAGAATATTGTCCGGTCTCTGGGGAATTGGGTCTATGGTATCAGGAACCTTCCACACACGCTGCACAATGAGTTTGATCAGTTCATCAGCAGGCAAGGTCACCCAAAATGTAGAAGGCTGGGCATGAAAAGCCTGCAAGAAAACAGATTCCTCAGAGGATAGATTTGTGAGCTTCCAATCACCCTCTGTTTCAGAATTTACAGGATGTATCCAAAGGAGACATCTTCAGAGGGTGACTGAGGAGACCCCTCCCCTTCATTGAAATCTGCATCCTCAGTGACAGATTCTTCTGGAGAATCCAGCTGCTTCTGCTTGCACTATCTCTTATGCAGTGTCTCCTCAGGGGGAAGGTCTGAGAAGGACTCTGAAGATAGAGGACCCTGCAATAGGGTATCTTGTTGCTCTTGTGCCCACTGCCCCGAGGTAGCAGACTGTGACAGGAGCAAGCCAGAAGATACATAAATGTAACACTCTGATGGGGATGGTGCCAGCTGTAAGCCTGCTGAGGCTAGGGCTCTCTTCCATATTCTGAAAGGTAGGCCTGCCCGAAGAGGGATGGAAGCCTGGAACTGAGAAAGACAACCTCAGAACCAAGGTCACACCCCATTCCGAAGAGCCCCCTCCCAGAGTAGGAGCTATGAGAGGACTTGTAACTGTAAGGGCACCAGAAACAGTAGACAGCTCCATGCAAAAAATCTGAACTGATCCAGGGATCCCAGAGCCAGCAGCCAAATCATGGTCCTGTGGGTGAGTTGTCTCTGATGGAGCCGCAGATCACAGTGTCGGTTCTGGAAACAAGGTGAGATCCACCATCGGAACCAAAGTAGTAGGTACCGGGAATGTTGAAGCAGTGGGCTCCAAGACCTGTGGAGAGATTAAAGGAGGAAGATAAGTGGGCATCACAGGAGAGAAAACCTTGGATCCAGATAGGAGAGAGGTCTGAGAGGGAGCAGGAAGACCTCTGACTGCCAAGAGCTGAGCCACCAGTCTGATTGCATCCAGTTCTGAAAGACTCTTGGTGGAACGGATGTTCATCCCTGAGGGCGAGTCCAACCTATCAAGTAAAGGACTTAACTGTTGACCCAAAAAGGGGTCTACAGATGGGGAGTATCTAGTCCTGGGTGTACTCTCGACCTTCGGCACCATGTTCTGTTGACCTGTAATTTGCTTGGTAGGGGAAGATGTGACCGAGATATTTGGGGAGGCTATTGCTGGTGTTGGGGATGTCATCGGTACCGAAGATAAGGTTGGCACCATAGAAGTTTGGATAGCTTCAATAATATTCGGCACCATGGGAGATTTGTGCAAATAATGTAAACTCAAACTTAAAAAAACACAAACAAAAGCGATAGCGGAAAAACTGCTTGACACGAGCCACTGATAAAACATAAAACCTTTTATTGCGAGTACTTTTGAATGGGCAAATACCCAAACTTCATCAGACAAACTTACAGCACAAAAACTTCCTATATATATCTACCTATACCACCACAGCCATTTCTAATAGACAATTAATTAATGAATACACTTAATTGAAATTACTGTTTAAAACGGCGGTGGGTGTTTCCTTATTGCCACTCACCACCAACATAAAACCACATCTTTATTATAAACCTGTCATAAGCATCAAATATCAAAGGCTTATTTGCACTCAAAACTTTTTATGCACCATAAAGAAGTACGCGCCATTTAAAATAGGTGAAAAAAAATCTGTAACTTCTAAAATATGATTAAATAACATCAATCCATTGTATGGCTTTACCTCATTCATTAAAAAGTAAATAAATTCTACATAAAGCTATGTAATATATTAACTTCCTTGGGACTTGGTAGTCTTAGCTTTGTGTACCTTAGAAGATGAAGGTACCGAATGGCTCCTTTTCTTAGACTCTTTTTTGGAAGATTATGATGTCTACACCTTAGATAAAGCTTCACTAAATTGGCATTTTAGAAGCCACTTAAGAATAAGTTTGTTTCATTTTTCTGCAAGGGTGCAAGCACTGAAACCCTTGCAGAGTTCACACTGAGGTTGTAACTTCAGATGAGGGACACCTAAACAATAAACGCATTAAAGATGCCCATCGGAATTGGGCACCTTTTTGCCACAGTCCCTACATTGTTTAAACCCTTTGGTTCCCTTTTGCTTTTCAGCCATTTTCTAAAAAAACAGAAAAAGGGCATGCGTATAGACAAACGCACACCAAACACTAACACTGAAAGAACAAGGAGCACAGAGTAAAGTTTTTTTTTTTTAATAAATATACCAACAATGGTACCTGAAATATACCCACAAAGAAGGTAAGAAAAGGAAGGAAGGAAAATAAAGATACCAGCGATAGTATCAAAGAATTACCAGAAGGTAGAAGGAAGGGAGTGGCTTATACCAATGATGGTAAGAGGGAATACCTAGAAAAGGTAAGAAAGGGGAGTATATACAAACCCTCAAAACTAACAAACCACTAATGATAACTATAAAGGGTGAGACAAAGAGAACGAGCAACTATTTAGACAAATATAGAAAATATATCAGGAAAAAAAGTTTAACACTTAGCTGAGAGCATAGCTGATGCATCATATTTTCTACAATGCAAATGAGATCTGAGATGAAGGGAAGAGAGACAGTATGAGTAGCCTTAGATTGAGAGGCTCTGGCTGGCACGAGCTTGATATAACGGCTGAACCCAACAGTCAAGAATGAATGAAGATTAACAACATCAGATCAAATATTACTAACCAGACTCTGAGCCTGGAAAGAATAACACAGAAATAAAAATGAAACCAACCAACTTAAATATAACAGCTAGGAAATAAGGCAAAAAAATAGTCATTGCTGACAAAAAAAAAATTACTTCTCCCAACAAATATCCAGGCAAACCGATAATCCAAAGAAATTTTGGAAAACTATCTCAGCACTCCTTAGTCCCGGAAGCTCACAAAACCTATCACCAGCCCAAGAAAAAGATCCATCTCAAATAGCTGACATATTCAACTCCCACTTTAGCGATAGTATACTTAAATTTGTAAACTATTCAACACCTATGAAACCAAAATGGCACTGAGTGTACTAGAACCAACAAAAAAACAAAAACACAGAGGGACAACAGAGGAACAACTCAGAAACTCCAAACCAAATAGCATAGCAAAGTTTAATCAACGCTTTTGTTAAAACTTCTTCAGAATAACTACACAGTAAAATCAAGTTGCTTAAATACTCTCCATAAAATACATCAATAATTCAATTAGTATAAATTATCAAGAACTAAATCACAATGTTCACTTCCTTTCTTCTAAAAAACATTTAATATTTATACTTTCATTCAGTCCAGGTGGACTGTCAGCACCTAACCTTAATTGCCATAGTGTCTCCTTCCTTTCAACTTTATTTTTAACATTTCTCCCTCTCAAGTGTTTACTTATATTTTCTAAAATAGAAAAAGACAACTTTTTAAACATACTGCACACCAAAGCATGCCTATATAATGCATTATTAATGTCTTTAGATTTAATAGCATAACAATGCTCTTTGATGCATCTACTAAGCTGTCTAGTGGTCATACCTATATAAAGTGCCGGACAACCCGAGCATAGAGAAATATAATACAACATGAGATGTATTACAGGTAAACCCAGCAGGCACGGCAATAGTATGATCTAAATGTGTAAGATTGATGTTTGGCCCTTCATAGAGCAGAGCAATTTAAGCATTTATAAGTGCCCTTAGGTTTATCAGAACTAGGAAGACAAATAGCAGTGTCATTATGTTGTAGTAGATCTTTTAAACTGCCAGATTTTTTATAAACAAAACCAGGAGCTTTCCTCAAAATACTTAACAAATCACTATTACCAGTAATTATTTTCCAATTGTCAGTGATAATATTTTTGACCATGACACTATCTACAGACATATCCACGACACATCTAGGTGAATTCAATAAAGGATCATTGATTTACCTGTTATTGTCTTTACTGTTAAACCATAATTTAAAATGGATGGAAAGTCTGTAGCTCTCCTTTTAGAGATCTCGGATATTAGATTAGCTAATAAAGCATCTGGATGTCCTCTAGCTAAAAATAAACTGGTAATAAATGCTGTTTCTATAAAAAATCTTCATCATTACTAGTTAACCAAGAGACTCTAATATACTGTCCTTTCGGTATATTCCGTCTCATGAAAGCAGGATGATTGCTCTGGTAATGTAAGTTATTATTTACATAAGTCTCTTTCCTGTATATCTTGCTAGAAAAACAATGCTCAGCTATGTGCCAAGTAAGCACTACGTCTAGATAATTGACCTGGTGCCCTGAATTACTTAACGCAAATTTCAAAAAATTACTGCTTTTATTAAGCTGTTCTAAAAAAATTTTTTTTTCTACAGATCCTATGATAATAAAAAAAGAAGTCGTCAATAAAATGACAATAAAATAAAATATCCTTAGCTAAAAGAATATCTGACAAATATTCCATTTCCCACCAGGCCATAACTAAACCTGCAAAAGCAGGAGCAACTGTGGCACCCATAGCAACTCTCCTACGTTGTTGATAATATTTCTTATTAAATATAAAAAAATTATTTTCCAGCATAAGTTTGAATAATGAAATACAGGTCTTTACTGAACTATCAGACCACACTGTATGCTTATTCAAAAAATTCCTAACATATTCCAACCCCAACTAAAGAGGTATGGAAGTATATAAAGAGACCACATCTACAGTTAATAGAAAAAATTATCATCTCTGAGTACACCATTACTGTCTTTCAAATAAAAAGTTCTAATAGAATCTAAGAAAGACCAAGAGTCTTTTATATGAGGCCAAACGTTGCACTAAGGGATTCAATAATTTGTCCAAATATAAGGAAACACCCTCAGTGATACTTCCAGCAGAAGATACAATAGGCCAAAAAGGGGGGTTGGTAACATTTTTATGTATTTTGGGAATCCCTAATAAAACACCAATTCTAGGATAATCAATTGAAAAATAGTCATATAAATCAGAAGCCAACTCTCCATTCATAAAAAAAGATCATATAAAGCATATTTAATATACTTATAACTTCGATCAATAGCATTAAAGTTAACCTCATGATATTCTTCAGGATTGTTCAAAAGGGCTTCCATAGCTTTAACATAATCCTCAGTATACATCATCACCAACCCACCCCCTTTATCGGCCTTCATAAATCTCAAATCAGTTCTGCTGTTCAGCTCTGTAAGTACCTTACTCTCCTCCTTTGACAAATTAAAAAAGGAATGTACAGGTCTGTTAACCAACAGAGTTCTAATTTCATTAGAACAAAATATCTCAAAAACGTTTATAGTGTTATGTAATGTAGGGTTGAAAGTAGAAGGTTTTCTAACGTTGCTATTAGTAGTAACATTCACATCTTTAAGAACAAACATCAAATTCAATGTTCTTGTATAAAGTTTCAAATTCAACAATGTGTTAGCTAAATTAGCATGCTTGCTAGTAATGAACCCCAAACCGAGTTGCAACAAATGTTCTTGTTCAATGGTTAATTGTATATCAGTCAAATTGTATATTTTAACCAAAGAACTCAGTTCAGAGTTCAAAACAGTACTTATCTTTGGAAACGGCTCCTGCCTCGATTCTGGTTCTGCCTCACCACTTTGGAATTGTTCTTCCCATTTTTTGAGCTATTGTTACTATTGCTGCTAACGTTCTCTGAGGGCGGAATTGATTTATTTGGGTCCGAGGCTAACGGTGTCGTAACTGCAGTTGCCATACTAGACCCTCCTCTTTGCTGTGAGACCAGGATTTATTCCTGTTAAAATTTAAAGAGGTATTGCCCTTGTTACAGCTGAACTGTTAGAACTGACAGCACCCTTGTTGAAACCACTGTTATTCCGTTGGTAGAATGATTTATAGTTCGTATTTTTAAAGCTGAAGTTGAAAGCTTGACCACTATTATATGCAGCAATATCACGATCAATCTTTGATTTTCTTTGGGTAATAACTTGCTCATATTGATCTATAGTCTCTAGCACATACTCATACACTTTATAATTTTCATTGCCATGACTGCTTAACATATCAGTGATATTACTGTCCAAAGTTTCCAACTCTGTTCTTAATTGGTCAAGCAATTGCTCATTATGTTTAATAAGCAGTTTCAGAAAGTCAAGTCCAGCTTTATTAAAAAAAAAAAAAAAAAACAGTCAGTTCTGCAAAGAAGGGCTCATCACAATTCACACCATTAGAACTTTAATAAACCTCAGCCCTTTAGGCACAATTGTACATGAAATGCAACAGTCAAAATACTTGTTCTCAACAATTAGTGCTCTATACTTCTTTAGACCCCTCTCCAACTCAACCAGTGGGTCAGACAAATCATTGCTCGGTATGCCACCACCATCAACCGGCTATGGAGCAGCAGAAAAAGGTTCAGGGATATACTTTAAAGATGACGTTACATCTTTATATAAAGTAGGTCTGTTGCAAACACTTACCCCTTTATTCAAAGCTGGTGGTGCACTTCCAGAAGTTGAAAATAAAGGTGAAGATGTGTTAGAAAACCCCAAATTTAGGGTCAAGCTCATTGTTGCAAAATTTCTTAGCAAACACTGCTAAAGATTTCTGAATGTTACCTAATTCAGAGATTAGTTATTAAGTTGAAAGGAAGGAGACACTATGGCAATTAAGGTTAGGTACTAACAGTCCACCTGGACTGAATGAAAGTATAAATATTAAATGTTTTTTAGAAGAAAGGAAGCTAACATTGTGATTTAGTTCTTGTTAATTTATACTAATTGCATGATTGATGTATTTTATGAAGAGTATTTAAGCAGCTTGATTTTACTGTGCAGTTATTCTGAAGAAGTTTTAACGAAAGCGTTGCTTAAGCTTTGAGACGCTATTTGGTTTGGAGTTTCTGAGTTGTTCCTCTGTTGTCACTCTGTGTTCTTGGTTTTTTCTATTCTACACCTAATACAAATTCCAGCCTTATGGAAAATCTAATCCTAGCAGATTCCATTAATAGAAACCCCAGCACAAATACCTCCCCTCA
>NC_056741.1:132950110-133053059 GCF_019279795.1 Protopterus annectens
AACTTAACTTCATAATGTAACTGTCTCATCTTGGACCAGGTCATGCATGAAAAGGGTTAATGGCCCAGTGTAGTTACTCAGAATAAATAAATACGCAGACCAAAGGCAACAGAGGAAATTAACAACACAGTCTGGAGAATCAATAAATACATTTTACATATGGAAATGTAATCACTGTTAGAAGTGATAAGACAGTGCTTTACATACAGTATAAGAAGATACATAAATTTGTATAATTACATAATCTTGAGGTACATTAGACCCTTAAGGAAAGGCAATGAGGCAAGAATTATAAACAAAGTTATGAAAAGAAGAAAAATGATATGATTAGAAAGAATCATATGCATCCCAAATCAAGACATAAGGAAAAAGAAATGAGATTAACTAAGACACGTACTGAGCACTGCCTTCAACATGGTTAAGAACTGGCTGCCTACAGACTGGGAGGGTATTTGATGGAATAGAATTCCAAACTGCTGGGACCATGTTATGAAAGGAGGTTTCGCAGTCAGATGTAGCAAAATGTGGCCTTAAGAGAGTTAAAAAGCCTTTCAGCTGGAATTGGAATTGATATATTCAGCTTGTGAATTAGGCTTGAGCAAAGTTCTAGACTAAAGTTACAAACAAAAGTTGCAAAGAGGAGTGTAACCCATTTGCTGAAAGAGAGAGTGTTAGTATAGTTAAGGAGAGTGCAAGAACATTTTCTTGTGCTGCAAAAGTTTATGACACCACATATTTCATTATGAGTTTTCTGGAAGAGTATAGTGTTATGGCAGATTTTGGGGGTAATTATTTTATTTTATTTATTTATTTTATTTGCATTTGTTAACCGGGTTGGTCCAGCTGGGTAAGAATTACCCTTTTTCAGTGGAGACCCGAGGGGAAAAGCCCCAAACAGACATACAAATACATACGAATAGAGACAAATTAACAATATTACAGAGGAAAACAATATTATGGGTACAATGGATAAGAAAAACAAACAATGAAAGTTTGATTAAGTAATTAGTAAAACTTTTCAAGTTTGGAGATTAGGTATTTTCTTTGCAATAGTGTTAGTTAGTCTCTAGGCATTTTAGATAAGACCATTACCAATGATTAGATCAGCAGATAGGAAAGGGTGGAGTTAAGTGTGATTCCAAGATTTATTTAAATCATACTGGAAAGATAGGTTTGGTGAGCGTACTGAAAATCTTCAGTGATGGGCAGGATGACAGTTTTGATCTAGTCCTAAGTATCATGTTACTGATTTTGTTAAAACTGTTTGCAACTTTATGGGTAGAAAATCACAAGTGCTTGAGGAGCTCAGTTTGCACAGTTGATTCTAAGTCCTATTGAAAAGTAATGCTTTTTAATAGCAAGAGATTGTCTGTATAAATGATAATGCATCAAAAGGCAAAATTCACCAGGGAGAGCGCTAATGAGGAAAGATAAAAGTTTTATATGCAATATACAGCTCTGGGGTGTAACAGCGAAGTATGAGCCACTAATTCAAAGGCTGATTTTAAGTCAATAAAGATGCACCACTTCCTTAGCTTTTACCCATGTTAATGAACATGAAATTTATAGCATGGAAAAGAAAGGTGGATATTATAGTCTGGTCTATAGTCGCAATAGTGCTGAGAAATTTTCTGCTCTATAAATCATTGAAGTATCTATTTGTATATAGGTTTTTCAGGATATTTTGCTAAGCATGATAGATTGGTAATGGATCTAAAATGGTCAGTTAATGAGGGATTTTGGGAACAGGAATAATTATTGCTGATTTACTTTATTATGATATGAAATGTGGGTGAAGGGTGAGGTTATAGGTGTATATGACATGACACAGTATATAACAAGATTTTAGAAGAAAGAGGAATGCAATGGATTCAGTAACACTGTTTCACTGTTTTGAAATACGGGAGAAAATTATGCAATTAATTGGCAGAGAAAGCCCGGAAAGCAAAGATGCAAGACTAGAAGACAGTGGTGGAAGAGGAAGTTGCAGCATTTATACTTAGAATGGAGATATTTGTGGAGAAAGTAGGTATGAAAGTTGTAATGCAAAAAAAAAGGAGAAAAGGGATTGTGTGGTCTTGTATGAAAACTGGTAAGTGATTGCAGTACTGAAAAAAAAAATGAAAGCTATATACTCACTATAACGTGAGATATCCATGTTTCCTGATTTTTGTCCACTTCAAACCTATGGGATGACGGATCTGATGGGATTCAACCTCAAAGACAATACTGAAGCTTATCAGACCCACAGCTCAGACTCCTCCCATACCCACAATTCCATAGGCTGTACTTCATATCCTCAGATCTCATTTGCTGCCCAAACATTTTGGACATGTGGAGAGCTCTCAGTGATTCAGGTAGGATTACTGTATAGCTACACTCCTCTCCTACAGTGATAATTTTTAACTCACTATTTTTATCTCCAGTAGATATTTTTTATGTAGCAAAAACTTAGTTTAAAAATATTATAGCTGGTAGTTTTCTTAGGAAGAGTTTAGGCTTTTTCTTACTAGTCCTTTCTATAAGTAGTGAAAAATGTATATATTATGGTATTACAAAGCTGTTTTTTTAAAAGATATTAGTGTTATTTTGTGTGTACTAGTTTTTCCAGAGTATTAGTGTTTCTGTTACATAGGAATAATTGAAATTTAAAAAGTGCTCAAACTGTGGGCACAAATTACCTCCTCAGGACACAAATGTGTCTACTGCCTCAGTGCCGCTCACCTAGACACAAAATGTCAATCATGCCCTGCTTTCAGTGCTAGTTCCGTCCAGACCAGAAGGGACAAATTAGCATTAAAGGAGCTCCTTCTGGCACAGACAGGGGCCACCCTTTCATTTTCACCTTCCTCTCTTTCAAAAAAGAAGGAAAGATAGAAGAGAAAAGGAAAGGAGTAAGTCTTCTTCAAAATCAGCTAAGAATAGGCCTGGAACTGACAATATCAGTCAGTCACAAACCAAAGGTACCCAGATTTTAAAAACAGCTCAAAGATAATTGCATTGTGATCTGAAAGCAGTCAGGTTACTGTTTTGACTTTGCCTAGTGTATCAGTCAGGTCATTAGAGACATAAACTCTGTCAATTCTGTATTGCATTATGAGTCTATGGAAATAATGGATAAAAAATAATAAATTTGGTTCTGAAAATTCATTTGTCTCTAAGATGACACAATTCAGTAAATTTTAACAATGCCTTTGCAGATGCCTGTATTCTCCCTTTACCTATTGTTTTAATATCACTTGTTGACAATATACAACTAAAGTCTCCTGCTAGAATGATACTGCCTTTTGAGTTTTGAATTATTTGTTCTACATGTTGGTCACCTGTTTTAATTCCTATTCCAAAAATCCAATGCAAGTTAATAAGAGTTGATATCCTCTTATTATACTTTACAGTTACAGTACAAAGCATACCTCTACCATCTTGATATGTTTCTATAACCGTAGGCATAGGCACTGAATTTCTCTATAATATAACAACCCCCCATTTTTTTAATTATATTGTGAACTGGACAATATAGTGTAGTTTTTAGTATTTAGCTTGTCTATGTCTTCTGTTAATAAGTGTGTTTCCTGTAAAAAATAACTTGAGAATTAAACAAGTCCAAGTATCTGTTTAAGCTACCCCTCTTGCATCTATTATTTAATCCATTGACATTTATGGACATCTTCTTTCGTTTTTTTCCTGATTAGGGGTCACCACAGCAGAACAATGGTCTGCAGAACAATTGGCAGTGGAGTTTTACGGTGTTGAGTTGCTAGCACAGCACCTGACCTTCCACAGAAGGCACACACACACACACACACACACACACACACACACACACACACACACACACACACACACACACACACACACACACCTAAGGCCAATTTAGAATATCCAATCCACCTACAGCATGTCATTGGGATGTGGGAGGAAACTGGAGCTCCTGGAGGATACCCACGCGACTGCAGGGAGGACATGCAGACTCCACACAGAAGACACCCCAGCCAAGAAACAAACCAGGGAAGCTCTTGCTGTGAGGTGACAATGCTAACTGCTGCATCACCGCGGCCGTCTACTGACATTTATGGAAATACAGTTAATAACAGTTAATTGGGATGGCACAGTGGTGCAGCGGTAGATTTGTCGCCTCACAGCAAGAGGTTCTCCGGTTCGATTCTTGGCTGGGATGCCTTCTGTGTGGAGTCTGCATGTCCTCCCTGCGTTCGTGTGGGTTTCCTGCTGGTGCTCCAGTTCTCCCATGTTACAAAGACATGCATTTAGAGCCTTTCTTCCCGGGCCGCCACTGAAAATTGGCTTCGTTCCAAGTCGGACTTTCCCAATTAACAAATGTAAAATAAATAAATAAATGTCATTTGTCCTACTGATCAAAAGTATACATGTACTTCTCATAGATAATGACACTCTGTTAGTAAAGAACTGCTTAGAAATAATCATGTGAACATTAACATTTGAAGGTTTGATTAGACATTAAATAGTTAGCATTGTGGACACTCAAAAAAGCTAAAATATATAATTATCATTAAATATTTGCTTTTAAAATCCCTCTTACCCCCATGGAATCTAACACTCCTTGTGTGAATAGTCTAACCATCCAAACGCATCCATCCAATACTCTGGCAAAAAAACAAAAAAAAAAGTCTATTCTACTACAATCAAATATAATGCCATTAACAATAAATAAAGGTAAACCTGTATCCTTTAAAGTATTGTTAATATATAATAATAAAACAATTATTTCACATCTTAACTTATTTAACACATACATTCTCTGGTTTTGTGTGTTCATTAAGGTGTTAAAGTATAAAATATGAAAGACTGCTGCATAACAATTTAAAAATGTTTTGTGGTGTCTCTTACTATAAGACCAATGACAGTGTACTTTCAGACACTTCTATTCCCTCTTTGTAAGATTATATTAAAGTAAATGAATTAGCTGTTATACAATGTTTAAACAATATTCCATTATTAGTTTATATTCAGGGGCTCATTACTGTAAATTAAAGCCTCCTATGTTATTTCTGTCAAGTATAAATTTTATTGCTTCTTTTGCTTAATGTATGAAAATTTCAAGTATGCTGATAACATATTCATATTGTGTATGTCAAGCCTCTAATAATGAAGCTCTAAACATTATACATATGTTTGTTTTACCATTCACTGACGACTACTATCAAACTTCAAATGCCTGCTTTCACTTATAAATGTATTCAAAGATATTTCATAGTGTGTGTAACATTATAATTGTTTCCCTTTTTCAATGGCAGTTCGTATGTTTAACTATAATTGCAGTGAAATTTGAGCTAATGCATATTCAAAAGGTTCCGCCTTTTATTCAAATTAACCTTCTAAAGCTGCCGGTCAGTCAGAGTCTCTGAACATGAACAGCTCTGTTCTCTTGTTTTGGCGGGAATTCCAACTGAACTCTAACCTAACTGTTTACCAGAAAAGCTTCATGTGTTCTAAATAAAATCTCAAGCTGTGGAGAGAGGGGTTTCATATCTAACTACCACAGAAGGGTCTCATATATGGACAACCCACTAGTCACAACAATTTCCATAACTTTCATATTGAACCTGAACATTTCATCTATGTATGGAGACTATTTCAAAGTCATTTAAAACTTCACAATCTCTCCACTGTTAAACAACATCAAAACACACATCCATAGCAACTGCAATCACCCCCACCCAATCCAGCACATCATAAATCATTCTATTAAATAGAACAATAGCACATTATCTAAATTTATGTTCAAGGAAGGCAGGCAACTTTTAGGTTTTACTATTAGTTTTGGTGAAACAGTTTTTCTGATGTTAATGATTACATTGAGTTGTTTCCACACTTAGGTGAAAATGTCATTTTTTTAGTATACCATTTAAGGAACAGTTTTAAGCCACGGTGGTGCAGCAGTAGCGTTGTTGCCTCACAGCAAGAGGTTCTCCCGTTCGATTCTACGGCTGGATTGCCTTCTGTGTGGAGTGCGCATGTCCTCCCTGTGGTCAAGTGGCGTTCGAAAGACATGAGTAAATGGGTGTGCCTTCGTTGAAGGTTGGGCATCGGGCTGGCACCTCAGCACCATAAAAATTGACTGCCAATCATTAGCGGACTGGAATTCCGCTGTGGCGACCCCTAACTGGGAAAAGCCGAAAGAAAAACAACAATAACAACAACTGTTCATGTCTTTTCCTTTTTATAACAAGAATGTATGAGATGTCACTCATAGTGTGTGTTTCCCTTTAGTAGGTAACTGCAGTTTATATGAAATAAACAACTTTAAATTCAGGTATGTGTTATACTGAAGCTATTTTCTACTTCAAATATAAAAAAATATACATTAGTTCCTGAATAAGAAATGCTGTATGTAACCCTTCACATCACATACTAGTATAAATGCTGTATGCTTCATTTAAGGGAAGCTACTAATATTTTGTTATGACTTATTAAAATGATTCTTAATTATCTGTAAATTAGACAAGCATAAGACATTAAAAATGAATTCAATCACCTTACATTAGTAGACTGCTGATTTTCTGATTCCTATTTGCTATAGCTGAGCATGTTGTCATTTCATGTTTTGCTGGTAAAGATATGTAAAATAGCAAAACTAAGCTTGTTTACATAAAAATAAATAAAAAATCCTTGACATCTTGTTATTTCCTTTGTGAATAAAGAAAAGGGAAAAGGAAAGCTCTTTCTTTTCCCCTTAATTTCTTCTTTTTCTCATTTGTCTTATTTCCATTTGTCTCCATTTGTCTTTTAAGGATATAATGGACCAGGCAATATCCTCTGTTTGTTCAAAAATGTTGTTAGTTTGTAGATATAACAATGCAAGGTCAGGATCTTCAAAGAATTTAACCCTGTTAGAAAGGAAAATCTTTAGCCTGGCCAGGGACAGTAAATGTACTTTTATTTGCTTTTTCTTACGTTCTCTTAAAAGAGAAATGAATGGTTTCATTTTAGATATCACTGTTGCTGAACAGTCATTATCAAAATTAATAATATTTCCTTCTGTTTTAAGTGGTGACTTAGCCCAGGAAGTTTTGAGTACAAGTACTTTATCCTGAAATGAAATAAATTTAACAACAATGGACCTCGGGGAAGTACTAGACTTTGTTAGAGGATTAACCAGAGATTTGTGTGCTCTCGCTATGCCAAAAGACAGAGAGCTTCAGGCAAATCTAAAGTTTTAATGAGCCAGGTAGACAAGAAATTAACCATACTGTTACCTTCTGTTCTTCTGTTAGACAAAAATATGAATGTTGTTCCTACGAGACCTGTTCTCAAGGTCATCTATTTTGGCTATTACAGAGTTGTTCTGCTTTAACAGGAATTCAGTATTGTTCTCCCCTTCACTTAGTCTTCCTTCCATATCATTCAAGGAGTCTTCAGTGCTGGAAATCTGGTTTCTCTGTAACTGTAGAGCTTCATTAATTTGTTCCATTTATTTGGAACAGTTTTTCTTAAAGAGACCTGTTTGGGTGTCCAGTCTATCTATTTTCAAAGACAATTCTTGAATATTAGTCAATAATGACTGAAGCTCTCTTTTGAAGACAGAGTCTTGAGATGTTGCCTTTGTATAACTCATGGTGCTGCAGGATACACTGAAGAAATTTTCTCTTGTAGATTTTGACAGAAAAATAGTTGAATTTTAAGAAAATGTTCTGATATAATCCTTTAGGACATCAGAGTTTATCATAATTCACTTAATTGAGTAGTTTAGGATTATTTAGAAATAAAATTTCCTGTCAGAAAGAAATATATGTTGTATCAAAGCAGAAGAAAAGTGCTGCTAGACTAGTGTCATACTGGCCACACACCCCCATGAAGTGCAACTTTTGAGGGACCATTAAACAGCAGTGAACAAAGATCAAAATTATAACAGGGGTAAAGAGCGTCATGGTACAAGCAAGCAGATCTAAGAACTTTGTTTTAATGGAGTAGAGAGAAGCAGTGTAGAATGCAGCTAGAGGTGAATGCTACAATCCAAATACTGGGTAAAGAAAATCTACTTTTGATAAAAAAACAAAGGATAGAGGTACTATATTAAGTCAATGAGTGTGATGGTGGACTGTTGTGTCGAAGGCTAAATAGAAATCAAGATAATATTAAAGAAGTAACATCTGCCAGTAGTATGACAATATATTATGCAAGTAACTATGAGGACCAGACAGAGAATATATAAGCAGATTCTTTCAAGGAGAAGTGGAAAAGCAGAAAGTAGTAAAAATTCATGCTGCAACAAGGAAGATGCAAAATAGTTGCAGTTTTCAACAGCAAAAAAAAAAAAAAAAAAACTCACCTGTTACCAGTAAGATATATGTTTGCTTGTTTTTTTTTTTTTTTGGTTATGCTTCTTCCCATGATTTCCTAGTCTTACCTATTTTCCCTGCTGCATTAATTAGGTCCTTGTGCAAGAATTTTCAGTACTTTTCCATTAACGGGGCAGCAGCAGAATGTGCGATTGATGTCAACTCACTGCTGCTTATTTTTTGCTGCTTGCAATGTCGTGTTCGTTCTCACAGTATTTTTGATTTTCTCACATGTCACTACTGCTTATTTTATTGTTCTCTTTTGTTTTTTATTTTGGCTTAGTTGTCTTACTAGTAATGCATTTTCCTGCCAAGTCAGTGCTGCTTATGTTATTGTCGGGTTCTGTTTTCATTTGCCATTTGTTGTGGTAGTATCCTCGCAAGTCAGTGATGCTTCTATTCTTGTTGTATTCGGTTTTCAATTTTGCCTTTCTTGTCAGAGTGTTACTGATTTCCTGCCAACTGAGTGCCACTTAGACATTTTGACAAACATTCCATGTGACTTCCTAAATACGGTGCAAATAAAATACGTTCTATACTGAAAAAAGAAGGAAGTGCTCCTCTGTCTCTCCATCTGCTGATTTCACACAGTGACTGTCTTAACATCTGTAATACTCTGAGGCATATCTGTCAACCTGCAGACAGTGGAAATGGGGGCAAAGGCCTTTCAAACATAGGAAGAGCTATTGAAAATGTGAAGCGAAAATGGGGAGAAAGCATTAATGTGCCAGCACGCCAAATGTATCATTGTGCACTCATACGAGTACCTGTGAAGTGAAAAGCTCATGAATGGGTGGTCAATGAATGAATAAGCCTCATTCTGCAGCCTTGGTCATGTGCTTATTGTGGAAAACATGTGAGTCAGACCCACTTGCTCTATACAGGCTAGTTAAAAGTGTTAATTTAAATGCCTTGAAACTGAGTAATAAAAACACCCACAGCTATTAGTGTGCTCACCATGCTACAGAAGTTTCATGCAAAGCAATCTGTGAAGTGATTGTAGAAGTCTGACAAGATGAAACTGTGTCAGTTTCACAAAAATTCAGGTAAAGTAATCGAATGGGTTGTGGTGCCCGCCCATTATTTTTTAGTGCTTTGTACATAGACTGTAGGCATACCTGTCAACTGTACAGATTTTCGCAGAATGTCCAGATTTTTGCCTGATAGTTTTGGTCCGTTTTCATAACATTGTGGTTTTCTGGCAAATTAGTGGCAAATAATTGAAGACTGAAGTTAGAAAATAATGACAGAATTTCAGTTTCAGACTTTATACTCTTCAATATATTCATGTTAATGTAAAACCTGTTATTCTATCAATTTTCTAAGTTTGTAAGAGCAATATTTAATAATTGTCCCTATTTTTGGGCCTTTGTCCCACTTTTACTTATGGCTTTGTCCAGATTTCTTGCTTTAAGAGGTTAATAGGTATGGCTGTAGGTATAAAACTGTGTTGAGTGAGGGATGACAACAGATAAATTCTGTCTGGGATTATATGAACAAGGGAAGGGGTGTCTCACATAGTTTAACACTCGTAGATGATGCACTAAACAGAATTATTTAATGTATGTGTGTGTTTGTGGAAGACACAGGTCCCTGATTTAGGTTGAGGACTGTGTGTGACATATTAACTGTTGATATCCATGTCATGTGAAGGGGTCAAAGTCAGCAAAATGGCATTACAACAAATGCTGTTTCGCCGACACATATAGAATGAAAGCTGACAACAACAAACCCCAAGTAGACCAACAAAACACAACACACCACTGAAAACATTATAGAGCAGGGGGCTTTGCCCCTGCCCACACCCCCATTCGCAGTAATGCCATTTTGCTGACTTAATATAGACCCCATGTGAAGTGTTCTTTTTGATTCTATGTAACTGTGACATATTTATGCTACTCATACCTCTCAAGCTCTTAAAGCAAGAAATCCAGACAAAGCCATAAGTAAAAGTGGGACAAAGCCCCAAAAATAGGGATAATTTTTAAATATTGCTCTTACAAACTTAGAAAGTTGATAGAATAACAGGTTTTACATTAACATGAATTTACAGAAGGGTACGAAGTCTGAAATTGAAATGTTATTATTTTCTAACTTCAGTCTTTAATTATTTGCCACTAATTTGCCAAAAAAACACAATTTTATGAAAACAGACCAAAAATATGAGGCAAAAATCTGAACATTCTGCAAAAATCTATACAGTTGACAGGTATGATGCTACTCTTTTTGCTATGGTGCCCTGTAAGGGACAGATACAGGTGTCCAGTGGACATTACAGGTCCATTTGCAGAGGGAATAAGCAAACATTGGATGCACTTTTTTCATGTGGGGACAGAAATGGTAAACTGCAGCCCTCTGTGGTGTGGCCCTATAACTTTTTGAATCACTTCCTTTGGTGGAATATGTGGGTCTTTGTGTGTGGGGGGGTGAAGTAGCATTGATTAAGTCTGCTGGCCTTGGTCATTCTCCATGTGGGATGCAGCAAACACAAAATTCTTCTCAGCTTTAGGGAGTACTGGAGAACAGGTCGCTCAAAAGGCCTCTTTAATATTTATGGGCTTTGCACTTTCTTATACATCTGTGCCATGATGCTGTATGTCCGGATTGGGATTGTGGGGGTGTGAGTGGGAGCAGTGCTCTCCAGACATACCCAAGTGGAAAGTGTTATGTGTGTAACACTAGGGGAATTGCACTTGCATCCTAAGGGATGTCATGGCATAGGCCTCAGCCTACTGTAAGGTTGCACAAACAGTGATGTCAGGGGGTATATAGCAGCTGAGTACCCTTGGGGGGTGGCATTCATGGTGCATTTCATTGTAAGGAACATTGTCAGACAATTTCAGTCAACTGCACTGCTAGATTTGTAGCACTTCCACAATTCAGAGGGCAGACACAGTACATTTAACAATGTTTATATCCACAGTTTAGGAAGAGGTTGTATGTGTGCTGCTGTGTCCCACAGACATATAGAAAACATGATCTGCTCCAAATATCCCTCTCTTTCTGCACTGTTCAGCCTACTGTGGCATATATGAAAGCAATATCTAAAAACGTGTCATACTGGCCTCTGCTACATAAATAGCAACCATACAGATGGCTTATGCCATATCATGGATAACAGGAGCACTTTAGAAGCTCGAATTCCTGAAAACTTGAAATGCATATCGTCGAGACCATATGATCAAGTTTTCAGAAACTCGAAAGTCTAAAGTGTTAAAGGATAACACTTTAATTTTATTAAATATAACATTCTTGCAGTGGGACGAGGACCCCTGCACCCTCCCTACTTAAATATACCATCTCTGTGATCACAGTGTAGCGAGGAAAGGGGAAATCTCCTGTTCTGTGCTTCTGCATACAGCGTGAAACGGGAGACTTCCCTTTTCCCCAGTGTAGTGCGATCTCGGAGTTGGTATATTTAAGTAGGGGGTGTGTATGGTGCAGGGGGCTTCCCACCCCCCACCCCCCGGCAAAAATAATGAATTTGACTTTTTTTTTGTTTTAGTTCGTTTCGGAATTTCAAGTTTCTGAAAACTCGATCATACAGTCTTAGGGTTGCCACCTTTCCAAATGCCCAAAGTGGGACATTTGTGCTACACACATCAGATTTTGCAGGGCAAAACATACCCACGGCCAGTACAAAGGACAGAACTTCAGTTTTTTGCCTGAATAAAAGTCTGTTCTTGTAGCATTTTAGTTCCTTATTCTGTTTCTTATAACATTTAGGTGTTTCAGATACAGAATAACTGTTTTATGCAACTATGACATAAAATATAGAAAATAATTTTGTCCTAAAATCTCAGGACATTTGCCATTTTTTCACACTTTTTGCAGGACACAACTGCCCAAAGAGGGACTGTCCCTCGCAAAGTGGGACAGGTGGTAACCCTATATGGTCTCGACCATATGCAATTCAAGTTTTCCGGAATTCAATTTTCTGAAGTGAATCCATGGATAACATGTAACACAGGCCATGTGAACATTGCACATACTCATGTGCTGCTGAGGAATGGATATACTGTGTATGGCATGCCACCAGTTTACACATACTTTTCTTTTGCAGTACAGAAAGTCATGCCTGACACCAAGAGACAGTAAGAGGAAAAATTCTCCAAGGCAGAGAATGAAAACCTGCTGTTGACAGAGTCATTGTTACAAATATAAAAGTGTTCCTGGCATCTCTGTCTGGGGGAAAAGACACTTAGTTATCCATAGTGAAATACTGGACTTGGGAGAAGAAACCTCAAAGCAACTCAAATATTGGTTGGTAGTAACCAAGATGGGTGTGTCAGAACATGTGGGACTATCTATACTACATTCCTGACCCAGGGCCGTACAACTAACAAGCATGGCTTCTTTGTTGTTACAGACACATCAGGAATGCAACTCCACCATCATTCTGCTCAGAGTATGTTAACCTTAGCTTTTCCATAGCACTCCATTATAGAAGTTGGCACACGTTGGCCCGTTAATGTTGATGGAAGATGTATTCATATATTTGAGTATAGCACAAAATAATAAAAACTGCTCTTAGGGTGTAGGAATTCCTTAATAAAATATCCAACAATATACACATAAAGGTAAAAAGGAAAACCAAGGCACGGTCTAGTCTTCACAAACAGTAGGCAGTCAAAAAATTTAAAATAGAGCTTTAATAAATCCAAAGGTTAGCACTTTCACAATGTGTTTCATTGCTTCTTCAGACCATAACAAAAATGAAACAGTCAGCATTTTTAAACATCAAGCAACCAATCAGAGCATGTATAGCCAACAATTAATCAATTAACTAATCAATGTAGTCCTGTTAGCTTCAAGAATGATTTAAGTGAAACCCTGCCATTTAATCCACTCCATCTATCAGCACGGATACTTATATTCCATCTGGCTTCAACAGATTCTGTGTGTGTTTTAATATCACCCATCCGTTCACTCTGTGATAGTATCTCTACTGCCATAAATTTAAATCTATGGCTACTATCTCTTTCACTAATATGTTTCACCAGTGCATTATTTGTAGAAGAGATGCGTACGTGGTATAAATGCTCTCTAATTCGTGCTCTGAGTTCCCTATCTGTTTTACCTATGTAAAATGCTCTGTAAAAAGAACATAAGTAGAATGTTATGTTATCCTAGGAAGATATGTAATGATACAAATAGAGTAAATTATCGCTCAGGTACGAAACCATGCAATCACTGTAATTACTGCTCCTTCATAAGTCCATCCACTGAGTTCTTACATTCTGATACAGGATATTTATATAAATTCCAAACTTTAGCTGATTGTAGCACTAAGCATGTGGTTTACCTGGCAGTATGCCAGGAATGCCGAGCATTTTACCTAGGTAAAACAGATAGGGAACTCAGAGCATTTACACCACATGCACACCTCTTCTACAAATAATGCACTGGCTAAACATGTTAGTGAAAGAGATAGTAGCCATAAATTTAAATTTATTGCAGTATAAGTACTATCAGAGAGTGAATGGATGGGTGATATTAAAACACATACAGAATCTGTTGAAGCCAGTTGGATTATAAGGATGCGTGTTGATAGAGGAAGTGGGTTAAATTACAGGGTTTCACTTAAACTATTCTTGAAGTTAAGAGGGCTACATTGATTAGATAATTGATTAATTGTTGGCCTTATGTGTTTTGATTGGTTGCTTTATGTTTAAAAATGCTGACTATTTCATTTCTGCTGTGGTCTGAAGAAGCAATGAAACACATTGTGAAAGTGCTAACCTTTGGATTTATTAAAGCTCTTTTTTAACTTTTTTGACTGCCTGCTGCTTGTGAAGACTAGACGGTGCCTTGGTTTTCCTTTTTACCTTTATGTGTATATATTTGGGTATGCTTATGTGTCTTCAGAGGTGCTGCACTGTCAGCTTCTTCCACTGTGGGTATAGACGTGCCAGATGCCAGTAGCTTTCTCTGAACTGGACCACGAATCAGTCACATTCACCTTAAAACTGAAGCCAGAAGCATTTTCCAGTAACTCAGCATTCAGAGATTATGCCATGAGTAATCTAATAAAACTGAGTGAAGACCTGACTAAATTCAAAACTCCTTTCTATCTTGTCAACACAACTGCTTATGTATAATCCTTTACTGATGAATTCTATGTAGCTGCATAGATAAATCTGCCCCTCAGAAGCAAATACAATGCCAAATTTGAAAAATAACCCCATGGTGGAGCTTTAATATAAAAAAACTCTATAATAAAAGAAAAAGTTTCAGTGCATGCAAAAATAAATTGAACTCTCAAGATATCAATAGTACTCTTGCTAAATTGAACAAGGACCTCTGGACCTGGATTATGTCAAACAAAGCCAGATATGAGATAAAAATAGTCACCTAGGTGAAGGATAACTACAAAGCCTTCTGTAAGTATGTTAGAAATCTCAGAAATAATGTCCTGTACAGTGTTAGAGTTAATAGCAGTGGATATCACATGCTCAGACACAGAAGATATAGCCAGTCTTTTCCTGTGGCATGAGCGGCTAGTACACATTTCTATAGATTTGGACCCAAGATAGGCAGGTGTTCGAATATGGCAATGACTACCTAGTGTGTGTGTGTGTGTGTGTGTGTGTAACTATAGTACTATATAGGGATCTGACATTTCTTGTATGTACACTTCCCCTCAGTGAAAATATTTATACAGGGAAAGGTCTCCTACAGCTCTTTCACAGGAAGAGTTGGCACAAAGGTAAATGTCTTTTCCCCACTGATAAGAGATACAGGATTTGATTCTGACCTCTCACTGCTGGCTAGGCTTGTAACAGTCTGCAGACTGATAGCTTAGTATTCAGCCTTGAACCAACCTACTAGCAGTTGAATTTAGTTCAAACTTCACTCCTTTCCTTTCTTCCTTCTCAAACTGTGTACCTGCATCTGTTTCACCCTCTCAGATCTCCCAACAACTTGTCTTCAAGGTGCTATTCAAGGCCAAATAACGTACGAGGTTGAATACTTTTAAGCCTTAATTAAACATGGTTTCTCAGACCCCCTACAGAGGTTATTCAATATTAGCCTCCAAAGAGAGTTTGTGCCAGATGAATGGAGGAGAGCAAACGTTACTCCCTTGCACAAAGCTGGGGCATCAGTAGACCCAGGAAATTATAGACCCATGTGTCTGACCAGTCTCATCTGTAAGGCTGTGGAAAGGATAATTATGGAATGAATAAATAAGGACATATGTAGCCTACAGAGTCTTGACCCATGCCAGGTACATTAAGGTCCAATCCTGCCTACTTAACCTGGTCAATTTCTCCCAGAAGGTCACTGAAGCAAAAAATAAGAAAAAAATAAATAAAACAGTACACACCACATGTATAGATCATTAAACATCATGCCACACTTAGGTATATAAACTCTCCCGGCTAAATGTAAATGCCTATATAACACATTGGATAGCAAACTGGCTCACAAATAAAATCCAGCAACTTTGGGTGGGCAGGTCTAATGCCTCCAAAATCCTGTCACTAGTGGGATACCCCTATGCTAAGGATTTATGGATGATCAAGTCTGCAGATGACTGTAAACAATGCTCCATCATAAACTCTCTAGAGGACACTAAAATGTTCCAATAGCACCTTACTCAAACAAATATCCGATGTAAAACTATGGACTAAAACTAAATGCCAATAAATGTATAATTGTGTCCTTCAGCAAGCATAACTTCCCTTGTAACTATCATATTGACAACACACTCGTGAATGTTGATCCCATAACCAGGGATATGGGAATCTATGTCAACAATGAACTGCCTTTTTATCACCATGTATCCACAACTGTAAGGAAGTCCTTTTTCACTGCATAGGTTATATCTAAAGGTATGGCATCCAGTTCCAGGGATGTAATCATTCCATTGCACTCAGCTCTCATCAAGCTAGTCATTGAATATAATGACCCATTCAGAATGCATTTGTCCAGACACTTGTTACAACTGGTGCAACCACAATGTTTTCTCACAAAGAAAATCAAGGGTTTAAATCATAAAAACTATGCAGACCATCTCAAAACCTTATCTCTCTTCTCAGTGCAGTTAGTTGGGTAACAGTGGTGGTGATAAACATGGGTAACATGGCCACATCTCCTCCTTTCAAGGACACAGCTCTTGTGCTTGCGGAAACCACCCTTCGGTCAGATGTGGCTGAAACATCAGCACAGGGAGCACCCTTGTATCCAGCAGAAGAGTCATTGCTGGTTGTGTTAATCTCTATTAAGTATGAGCTGGGTGGCAGTGATGAGCATACTAATCACTGACAATACCATAGATACCTTCCCCAACCTTAATATCCCTATGGTTACTGTTCAGCATTTGTGCAGTGCCATTATACAGGGACAGGTAGAGACACTGCAGTCATAGTAAAGCTGGCCATGGTTATATTTGGTCTGTATGATGAGCTAAGCATGGGTATTATGTCCCATTTAAGCAATATTATCGAAAGCCGCATTCAGACTCTGTGGCTCATCTACCTCCAGTTAGTGTGGAAACCCTATGGAGGGCAAGGACATGATCTGTGTCCTATAGCAGCAACACCTCCACACCTCCATCCACTGTTGAGGGTAGTGTAACATGCCATAGACTTACCCATGTATGGGAAGTTAGTGCTGAAACCAAACATATCACATTATGCCTTTCATGCTGCGTCATCTGTACATGCTGTGAAGTGTACCTGTGACCTTCCCAGGAAAGGAGACCCTCATGGATGGGGACATACATGTTTGGTATAGATCCCCTGTGAAGACCCGTCTGCCACATCCCACCACAGTGCTGCATCTTCTGATGGAGTTGTGTCCATGCACACCCAAACACACCCATAAGAACCATCCACTGCTACCCAGGCACAAAACAGTGGTGATGCCATCCCACCCTGACCAGTCTTCCTAGTTCCACACATTCAGCCATCCATTTATGGGCTCCTCATCAGGTGTCTCCTGTGCTGCTGACTCTGGGACATTCCCTCCCAAAATGTCTACCCCTTGCTACATCTGTTTGAATAACAACATTTTCTGTAATAGTCCACAAATTGCAAATATTTTACTATATGTTTCAGGGTTTTACTGCAGGATGTTATTGAAAACATCTAGACAGCAGAAACAGACCTTTAACAGTCCAAATCCACCCTCAACAATAATTCAGGTCTGTGAGAGGGTAGTGTACACATTTTTTGCCATGGTCTGTGGGTTTCATTTTGGTGTCATAAGCCACAACATCACCAGTAAGATGGCCCTGGGGAAAATCACCCTGAACAAATTGTTGATGTAAGTCATATGGTTGCCAGATGTGGGAGTTGTGGGCATTGCCTTTAGTGGCCTGTGGATACTACCTTATTACATTATTATATCCTGTGATAGAACCATAGCAAGCTCAGCTGGAACCATACACAGTTCTGTAGACTAGAACACCTCTCAACCAAAGTTGAAAAGTTGAGGACCAAAAACTTCCCAAAGTTGAGGACCTTGCTAAAGTTAGTAGCACTTTCTAACTACTCTAACTGCAGCAACAAGTGAGAAAGCACTATAAGTATTCATTTATGAAGCAATAATATTCCCACAGTTTCAAAAATAAATAATTGTACTGCATTCGTGCCCATCTGTACTTGTCAACAGTATCCTCTAACAGTACTGTCAGAGTAGCAGCCCCCTTCTCCTACCGTAGTTATAACACAGCCATTGCAGACCTTTTGACAGCTGGTGGAGTGGAAAGTAAAGCTGTGCAAGTCAGCTTACCATAACAGGAGATGCTTAAATAGATTACTGCAATAACTATAACTATATGGGAGACATTCTTTTAAGGATTGCATGTCTGACAGTCTACAAAGCTTTGATCTCCTTCCTCACGTACTGTACATCCACACTTAGAACAAGAGTTTGTGCTGGTATATGAGGGACATATGGGTATATCAAAATCAGTTTTCTTGTACAAAGGAGAGGCTAGATCTGAAGCTGTATAACAATTTAATCAAAAGCAGTAAAAATTGTTGTGTCATGTCAAGATGACCATGTTACAGTAAGACAACACACCCTGGCTGGGGAAGAGTTATAAGGAAGGAGAAAAGAAGGTGCAAGGGTTCTAATACTGCAACAGTAAGCTATTTGAGCATCTGCCATTATGTAAGTTAACTTACACAACTGTAGTGTGTTCCTCATTAGATCAATGTTACAGTAGTCATTGCTATATGGGATGATTGCCATAGTTAAAAAGAAAGAAAGGTTGGCTGGAAAAGGGAGACAGTCTAGAAGTCCCTGTAGAAGAGCTTTAGCAAACCCTGCTCTTGCAATGGATAGTATCTTGCAGATCTTAGTGAAGGTGTACAGTGAAGACCAAGTAGCTGCCTCTAGAATAGACCTATACTCCACCCTATTCCAAAAAGCCTCAGCACTAGACATAGCTCTAGCAGAGTGAGCTTTGGCTTTCTGTGTTTTTTTTTTTTTTACTATGCTGAGAATAACAGAGTTAGATTGCCTGAGACAGCCACCAGGGAATGGCTTGTTAGCATGCTTGCTGTCCTTTCTTTTCCCCATCAAGGGAAACAAAACAATGGTTACATTTCCTAAAATATTTAGCCATGTCCAGGTAAAAATCTCAACATCCAAAGTATGCCAGATTCTTTCTCTTCTGGTTTGAGGTTCATCACAGAACACAGGGAAGTGAATGGTCAAGCAGACTTTGGCATAAAGGAAGGGTTGGTTCTAAGACTCACCTTGTCCTTGTGAAAAATCAGAGAAAGGTTGCATATGCATTAGGGCATATACTTCAGATACCCATCTACCTGAAGTCAGTGCAATAAGCACAACAGTCTTCCAGGTGGGAAATTTCAAAGAACTGGATGGAGTTTTGAAAGGCTAGAGAAAAGGAAAGAGTGAACTTCTTCAATACAAAGTTAAAATTCCAAGGAGGTTCCACTTGTTTTTAGGTATTTTAATATATAAAACATGTTTAAAAAATTGTGTAATCCAAACGAACAAATCCAAAATGCAACTAGGGAAACAAACGAAGGCTCAAGGACACAAAGTCTCCAAAGAGAAAAAAAGTAAAAACAGGTTTATTACTTTGCAACTAAACAATATGAAACAAAAATAAATGGTTAAGTACTTTTCGTCTTAATTTAGAAGACTTCTTCAGACCTACAACAGTAGCACAAGAGCTCACTTTAATACAGACCACATGATGGTTTCAAAAAACATTAACCAATGGTATTGCATAATTAATTAAGTAATTCAGCTTGGACACATGACATCAGCAACAAGTCAAATACAAAAACAGCAACTGTGAAAACCTGTAAAGAACAAAAATGTATAGCTGCTTTTGTGCACAAATAAAGACACATTAAATCACTGCATTTAGGTGGACAGAGTGTAACTCTTAAAATATGTGATAAAAAAATGATGGAAAAACTATGGAAAATATATATATAAATGTAAATGTTTATATACACATTGTTATGAGCTACAAGAGCGCTCCAAGTGGACTAAAAGAACGCTGAACTCAAAATAAAATAAAATAAGAGACTGCAATTTCAGCTTTAACCAGTGTTGATCGACTCAACTGTAATGCTTTCACAAATCACCAACAAGGGTGAAGCAAACTTAGATGTAAGATGAGACATATTTTTAAAAGATTTAAAACATGAAGCGAAAAACCTGCATTCTTTTACTCAACTACAAATAGAGCTGGTTAAAAGACTTAGTTAGACAAAAGACTTGTCTAGCACATTAGGATCTTTAATTTCAGAATACAGGCAATGGAAGTGACTTCATTCAAACCTGGGGGGATATAAGAGTTGAGACGCAGTTGCCAAATCAACCCCCGTCTTTCCAAAATTAGATGATAAGGATCCCCTTTTAGATTAACAGTAACCTGACAAATCACTCTAAAGTGAAAGTGGTGTGTTGGGTGTTCAGTACAATGCCTTGTCAATGCGTTAGAAGGTAACTTTTTTCTAATATGGTATGTGTGCTCATAAATCCTCTCTCTTAGTTTTCTGTCCATCTTACCAACATAATATGCTGGACAGGCTACACAACTAGCCAGGTAGACAATGGATTTAGAATTACAGTTAAATCTACCCTTAGTTTTTACCTTAAAGCTATGCTAACTTGGTGCTGGCTAGCTGGGAACATAAAAACATTCTTTCGGATAATGAGTGGTTAGACAGAATAAAGATGTACACAAGATTTTTGGATGTAATTTTTATACTGTTTAATGGTACTGTATCCAAAGCCCAGAGTTTTGTGCAACATCTTAACAGCATCACCAGTTTTTTCAAGTTCACCCACACATATCATGAGAATTCCATTACGTATTTAGACATTGGGTTATAAAAGAACATAGAAGAACAGCGCTATGTAGCCAGGATCTATCGTAAACCCACATATTCTAACACCATGCTTCACTACACAAGTTGCCATCCTATACATCATAAAAGATCTGTACTTAAAGGACAACTTATCTGTGCAGCAAGGATGGTGACTGATGAAGTGACTTTCCTTGAAGAATGTGAGACACTTAAAGTTATGTTTCTAAAGGGAGGTTACCCAGACACATTAGTCCTTGATTTAGTAAATGAAGTTGTAAACAAAAGGAGAGAAGGGTTTTATAAACCACATCTTAGACCTACTATTAGGTCAGTCACCTCAGAAGAGGATGTGAATTTGGAAGTAACCACTAATACAAATCATGATTGTACACAAACAACAGGTGTAGCCACTAGAAAGATTTCAAGTAGTTTTGTCACCTCATTTTGTTTGGAAGTCAAAGCAATTGAGGTTATATTTAAAAGAAACTGGAGCATCTTCATGATGGGACCAGACGTGTTGGAGAAGTTGGGTAATTCACCATCTTTTATTTACAGGAAGAACAGGTACGTGAAACAGATCTTAGAAATGGAACCCCAGACCTGTAGTAGATCTGGTGGTACATTTAAATGTAAAAACTGTAACTATTGCAGATATATAGCAACAGGGACAGAATTCACAGCAGGTTCCTTTAAGGTAAAAATTAAGGGTAGATTTAACTGTAATTCTAAATCCGTTGTCTACCTGGCTAGTTGTGTAGCCTGTCCAGCATATTATGTTGGTAAGATAGAAAACTAAGAGAGAGGATTTAGGAGAAATATACCATATTAGAAAAAAAGTCACCTTCTAATGCATTGGCAAGGCATTGTGCTGAACACCCAACATGCCACTTTCACTTTAGAGTGATTTGTCAGGTTACTGTTAATATAAAAGGGGGTCCTTATCTAATTTTGGAAAGACAGGAGTTGATTTGGCAACTGCGTCTCAACTCTTATAACCCTCCAGGTTTGAATGAAGTCACTTCCATTGCCTGTATTCTGAAATTAAAGATCCCAATGCGCTAGACAAGTCTTTTGTCTAAGTCTTTTAAACAGCTCTATTTGTAGTTGAGTAAAAGAATGCAGGTTTTTCGCTTCATGTTTTAAATCTTTTAAAAATATGTCTCATCTTACATCTAAGCTTGCTTCACCCTTGTTGGTGATTTGTGAAAGCATTACAGTTGAGTCGATCAACACTGGTTAAAGTTGAAATTGCAGTTTCTTATTTTATTTTATTTTGAGTGCAGTGTTCTTTTAGTCCACTTGGAGCGTTCTTGTAACTCATAACAATGTGTATATAAACATTTACATATATATTTTCCATAGTTTTTTCATCATTTTTTTATCACATATTTTAAGAGTTACACTCTGTCCACTTAAATCTAATGATTTAATGTGTCTTTATTTGTGCACAAAAGCAGCTATACATTTTTGTTCTTTACAGATTTTCACAGTTGCTGTTTTTGTATTTGACGTGTTGCTGATGTCATGTGTCCAAGCTTAATTACTTAATTACTTATGCAATACCATTGGTTAATGTTTTGTGAAACCACCATGTGGTCTGCATTAAAGTGAGCACTTGTGCTACTGTTGTAGGTCTGAAGAAGTCTTCTAAATTAAGATGAAAAGTGCTTAACTGTTTATTTTTGTTTCATATTGTTTATTTGCAAAGTAATAAACCTGTTTTTACTTTTTTTCGTTTTGGAGACTTTGTGTCCTTGAGCCTTCATTTGTTTCCTATGTTTCAAAAATTGCTTAATTTGGAATAAAGATGAAATTGGGATCCAAAGGTGGAAAAGCAGAAATAGTTGAAAGGTGTCTATAGAAATCTACAGTTGGCCTTAAATAAGCAATTCAAACTGGTACTGAAGAAACAGATAACCATCCACTTTGAACAGATTTTGTTCTCTTTTATGGTTCCAACTTGAAAATATTTTCCATTTGGTTAAGCTTGACTCTCTAGTCCCAGGTTTTTTAGCCTCCTTTTAATATCTCTTGCACTTCCTCAGAGAAAAAATTATATATTTATTTATTTGACATTTGTTTACTGGGAAAGTCCAACTGGGCCAGAAAGTGCACATTTTCAATGGAAGACCTGGGAGAAAAGCTGCACAATCACAATCTTTCAAAAAACAAGTATAGACATTTTAAATCACAAAGTATCATGAAGGGAATACTGACTCAATTTAGAGAATGAAAGGCTTAAAATAGGCTTTTAGCAAAGCCCAGCCAATCTATCTGCCTTAAGAGAAGGAAAATGTATAATTATGCTTCCTTTTCCTGGGAGACCTGCCCCCTAAGCAAAGGAGCAGCTGAAAGAGTGGTCCCTTCCACAGGAATGAAGCTCTTCAAAGCAGCTTAGCAAAGGATCATCTTCTCCCTTCCCCATTGCCAGGAAGTGCTGCTCTCTCTTACCCAGAGGCCATCTGAAAAGCCACAGAGGAAGTGCCTCCCTCACAGTCCTTAGCAGCTTCCCAAAGAGCAACAACAGAAGGATAAAGAGAAACTAATGAGCAATCTAAGGAACTTGATATGGCCACAGAGGAGTCATGCAGCGGTGGCTGATATAAAGAGAAACCAGCATTAAGACTGAAACCTCCAATATAACTTTTCTGTTCTCGCAGCTCCGGGAGGTAATACTTGAGTAGATGGGGCCCTGACCTATGTCTATATTGAAAAAGGTAGCAAACAAGCAGGTAGCAAAGCCTTGGTGAGTTAGGCATACCTCCTAACTAAAATGTTACATTTTGAGGTAAAATGCTTTAGTGACAACCACTGGAAGCACTAGCCCTTGCCTCAAGCAACAGATTTTTACAGGAAATGTACACTTTTTCTCACAAAAAAATGACAATTTGATAGGAATTCCATACTGAGGAACCAGGATCTTCTTCCTACGACAAAAACTGTCTGACAAATGGATAGAGGAGCCCTGGGTACTTGGCGTTACAATCTGATGCGAAAAATAAGTTTTCATGTAAATATTTAAAGTGACAATCCCCCAAATCAGTAGTTCTAGCTCCTAGCTATAACTCTGACAAAAAAGTAAATCTTTTCCTTACAAAAAAATAGTAATTTTAAGGGTATCCCCCAACAGGAAATTCTGACTAAAATGTGAGTTCTTATGTAAGCTATTTTAGTGGTAATCACTAAAACCATCAGTCCTAGCCTCTAGCAATATTTTCTGACAGAAATGAAAAAAAACTATTCTTCATAAAAAAAGGAAAGTGGAAGGTATTCCCCAATGGAGTACTTATCTGCCCAGTGTGGAGGACAGCAGGAGTTTGACTATTAAGCAAGCTGACCATTTGATCACTCAAAGACTGCAGGGTAGAATGCACTTTGACTGCAAGAAAGTTCTGAAGTTTGGTGGCCTATCCACTGAATTTATGCTGTTCTCCTTGAACTGTACAGTGGTTAGGTTATGTGAAAGGTGCTCTAAACCTTTGGAAACTGTGCTGCTGTTCAGTTCTTACCAAGATATATCCTGAAAATGACTGGCTACCGTAACAGTGATCTAATGATACACACATAGATACATGCATACAAATATTACAGGTAATAATGTCCTTCTAGTATGCTAATACACCAAAACAATCACCCACATAAAACTTGCCCATGTTGTTCTTAAACATATCTAACCTAGTGTTTGTTTTAATAATATATGGTAATGTAAAGAAGCTCAGACTATTCCCTCTTCTGTGAGGTAAAGCCATCTCCTTTTTAGTTTATATACAGTAAGTACCACAATTGTGAGGAACCACAGTCTGTTATGTTAAGCAGTGCATAAATGCCTTAAAGGTGCAACTGAGTTTCGGGATTTGAAATTTTCTTTAATAACAGTCACAGTTTAATTTATATTATGTAGAATGAGACCTGAGGGAACTCTACTACCTACATAAGTGATTTTTGTTGTCAGTTTTGTAATCAGGCATTAGAGCAAAGATACCAGTTCTATCTATAAGGTTCAACATTTTACTGGTGAAAAATGTATCAAAAAATGAATTAGGCATAAATAGGTCATAAATTGTTGAATATATAAAAAATAATAATTTTGATTGTACATTAAATAAACCCCAAACCATTTGCATCACAGATATGGAAGCTACACCTATGTCAAAGCTTCTGAAAAGTCAAACACTTTACAATTTTCTGAGTTAGGTTCCCAATGTTGTTGTTTCTGCATTGGAACAGGTATTAGAGAAGCATAGATGTCCTCTATACATTTACGTCTCCACTGAAACCAACTGATTCAACAAATTGTTTTACAGCTTTAAGTTTTACTTTTTGTAGCTGTCTTCTCAGGTTTTGACTAACTGTACAAATCTGATGTGTGGTAACTTTATAATTCATTCTTTCAGTGTCATTTATCCATTTTATCTTGGTCAGGGTCATAAGGGAGCCACAACCAATGTCAGCACATAATGGCCAAAAGGAGACACTGTAATCCTGGAGAGGAGATGGGTCTCTCTCTCTCTACATACACACCTACACCTACACACACACACACCTACACCTACACCCATATACACATATATATATACACACACACACACACACACACACACACACACACACACACACACACACACACACACACACACATACACACACTTCCAGGCGATTTAGGGAGTCACCGATTTGCCTAGGTCATGTCTTTGGGATATGAAAGGAAACTGCAGCACCAGCAAAAACCCAGTCGGCCCCACAAAGGATAATGCAGACTCCTTAGAGATGCACCTCAGCCGGGAAATTAAATGGGTAACTAAACACTATCAAGTAGTAGTTCTAACTGCTGTACCCCTTTCTTCTTTTTGTTTTAGTGTTGTTTAAGGTTGCTATGTGCCTTAGTCACCATATCATTGTTTTATGCCTTACACCCAAACAGTAATTGAAATTAGAGCTTCTTAATGAATGCATTTCTTTCTCATCAGCAAAGTAGAATAAAAGAAAAATAACTACATAAGTTTAGCTCCGAGATGAAGAACAACTCAATAGTGTAAAATAATCACTGACCTTGTTTCTGAAGCACTTCGATACCATGAATTCTCGGCTGTCAGCAATGAGTTCACCATTGGGAAGTATACCATATACCAGTACATCAGCCTTTGGGGCAACATCAGCACCTAGGGATACTTTTATGGAAAATTTTCCCTTTAAACCTGTTAAAGAAAAAAAGGCATTCAGTTCCAAGTCTGCACATAAAACAGTTCTCCTGCTCCCATTCACCATTTCACGTTTACTCTGTTTAATCGACTCTGCACCAGCACACTCTTTTTAAAGAATTGCAACTGATGTTTTCTATTATTTAAAAACAGCCAGCATTTGCTGGTCCATATTTTCCCAACAGCTGAATTTTGGATGAAAAAATGCAAATTACACTAATTGTACACGTATCACACAGCAGTAAACAAAGTGCTCATTTATGATTAGCAAAGTTACCAGACTTAATGCAAAAGTACGAAGGGTAACATGCATTAGCATATATTAGGCAACTCTTGTATTACCTGCTTGCTTACTGGCTAGCATAAGAATATTGGTTTTAAAACCAATCAACAAATGGACAACAGAACAAAGTAGATGGAACAGCCATGCTGAACTTTCACGCACTGAGAGGAAGATGGAGAAGCAAGGGCCATTTTTGTTGCTTACATGTATACACACACACACATTTGAGATATATATATATATATATATATATATATATATATATATGTATATATACTAATGTATGTATAATATACTAGTAAGAATGTGTTTTCAAATTCCAACTTTACTTAAATAGTAATCTTATAATACGTTTGTGTAGTCAGAGTTGCATGCCCTATGTCACATGATAACTTGGTATAGCTAGTTTATCGAAGACTGTATTATGTGCTCATTATTACTTACAGTTTTTTTAACATCAGACTGAATTCTTTATGACAACTGTACTCATAGTGTGTGTGTGTGTGTGTGTGTGTGTGTGTGTGTGTGTGTGTGTGTGTGTGTGTGTGTGTGTCTGTGGTGTGGTGTGTTTACTTCAGATAGCAAAAATGCTGGCATGCTTTATTTACCATACTACAAGTTCCAAGAATAATTTTAATTATTTATTTTATTTTACATTTGTTGATCGGGCTAGTCTAGCTGGATATATGTCCATTTTCAGTAGAGGCCCGGGGAGAAAAGCTCCAAGTATTAATACATAGTTTAATAAAAAGTAAACATAAAAGTAATTACAGCTAAAATAGTAAGAAGGAAGTCAAGTAAAAAAAAGTTTTTTTTGTTTTTTTTTTGAGGAAATTGGGAGATTAATAACACAATAGTCTTTTTTTTTTTTTTTGAGGAAATTGGGAGATTAATAACAAAATAGGCTTACACATAAGTGAGATATAAGATCCCACAAATTATGTCATGGGCAAAGCATAGTACTTTTTATAAAGAAACATAATTAGAAAGCATAATGAATAGACTGAGGATAAAGTAAGAAAGGAAGAGAAGGAAAGATAGGAAAGGTATCTGAGTTAGTATAGGATGAGTTTATGGATTTAATTATCTTCCTAGTGAGATATAAGATCCTGCATATTATGTCATGGGGAAAGCATAGTACTTTTTACAAAGTAACATAATTAGAAAGCATAATGAATAGACTGAGGATAAAGTAAGAAAGGAAGAGAAGGAAAGATAGGAAAGGTATCTGAGTTAGTATAGGATGAGTTTATGGATTTAATTATCTTCCTAGGGCTAAATAAAAGAGTTACTTTATGAAAGAGAGGCAGAATTTACACCTATGAAAGAGTGGAGAAACACTCAGAGATAAATAGTCAGCGGGTCAGTTCACTATCTTAATGTATAGTTGAGGAGCTAGGAGACCTCAACTGGGTTATTGGGTAAAGAGGGAGAGAGGGGAAGGTAGGGAGACAAGAAAAGGAAGAGCAAGGCTAGTCTGGGTTTGTGCAGGGACATATCCATTTTTTATTGAGATACTTTTTTGAGATTCTTCTTGAAAATAGGAAGATAAGTCAGAGATGAGATATCAGAGGGTAATTTGTTCCATAGTTTTCCAACTGAGTTGGAGAACAAGCTATCTCCTGCAGAGTTGTTAGTTGTAGTCCTGTTGATCAAAAGTTTGTTAGAGGAGAGTAGATGTTGCAGGTTATAATAAGGAGTAAAAAGGCTGGTGAGTATTGGAGTTTTAGTGGGTTGGTACAGGGTTTTGTGAGCTATTATAAGTTGTTGTAGTTCGATCTGATTGTGAAGTTCTAGCCAGCCAAGTTGTCTTAGATTGAGGCAGTGATGGGTCCTAAAAGGAGATCCGGTAGCAAATCTAGCAACGTTGTTGTAGGATATAACTAGTTTATTAAGGTTTTTTTTGACAGGTTGGTATAAATAGGGCATGCATAGAGTAAAGTAGAGATAAGATGAGTTTTGGCTAGGGTAATTCTAGTAGCTGGGGTAAGAAATGGTTTGATTCGATATAGGGTTCCTATTTTTTTGTTCACAGTTTTTATAGTAGAGTTAATGTGATTTTCAAAATTAAGTTTATTGTCTATTGTAATTCCAAGTAATTTTGTGGTGGTGTCAGGAGAAATACTAGTATTGTTGTAGGAAGTGATAGAGAAATTTAGGGGGATTTGCTTTTAGGGGGTTGGCAAAAAGAGTAGAAGCTTTGTTTTCTTGGGATTGTGTAGAAGGCAGTGTTGTGAGAACCATTGTTCTACTGTGTTAAAGGCTTTTTGGGTAAGAGACTGAAGTTCAGTTTGAGAGGTAGCTGTGCAGATTATAGTGGAGTCATCTGCATATTGAATACAGGTAGTAAAAGGGATAGCTGATTGAAGGTCGTTAATAAAGATGGAAAAAAGAAGTGGACCTAGGATAGAGCCTTGTGGTACACCTAGGGAGATAGGAAGGTGGTCAGATAATGAGTTTTTCCAGAGTACTGCTTGTTGTCGGTTTTCAAGGTAAGATTTAAACCAAGTTATGCTGTTAGGATCAAGTGAGAGAGAATTAAGAATGTGCAAGAGTATTTGGTGATTCACCATGTCAAAGGCTTTAGATAAGTCAATGAATAGTGCAGAAGAAAGACTGTTTATGTTACGGTTAGTGTTGATGGTGTTTGTGAATGAGAGCAGTGCAGTGGTGGTACTGTGGAAATGTCTGAAGCCGTGTTGACAGTTAGCAAGTAGGTTGTTTTGGAGAAGATGGTTTAGGAGTTGTTTATGGATACATTTTTCCAAGATTTTGGCAATAGGGGATAATAAAGTTCTAAAGTTCTTTAAAGATAGTTAAAGAATTCATTAGAGTTTCCCCCTTTGTGTAGTGGGATGATGTGAGATATTTTCCAGATATCAGGGACAGTTCTTTCTTTGATGGATCTATTTATCAGTATAGAAATGAGATAGGCAATAGCTTTAGCTCCTATTTGTAGGAACTCAGCAGGGAGTTTGTCTTCGGAGGGGGTAGAAGGTTTAAGTTTTTGTAGTAATGATAAAATATATGATGTAGAGATCGGAAGAATGTGAAATGGGGGGGGGTGTATTTACATAAAAAGGATGTAGTTTTGAGGTGTCAGGAGATAGGTGATTTGCAAGATTTTGTATAGTATTTGTAAAGAAGGAGTTAAAGGCATTAGCTATTTGTGTAGGGTTGCCAGGGTGAGAGTCCTGTGGGTTGGGTGTGATTGACTGGCCTGGGGATAGAAGATTATTGATTGAGGCCCAACATTTTTTAGGTTCCTTATTGGATATTTGTTGTAGATGAAGGTAGTAGTTCTTTTTGTCTAATACTATGGCTTTTTTGTGTTGTTCCTACATTCTCTGAAGGTTTGATGGTCAGCTTGGTTCTTGGAAGTACGCCATTTAGCCCAGTATTTGTTTCTGGTAGTGATTTGTTGTCTAGTATTATTGCTTAGCCAGGGGGCAGGTTTGGTTTTGATTCTAATATTGCGTATTGGTGCGTGCAGATCTAAAATAGATAGGAATGTGGAGTTAAAGTATTGTACTGCATCATTAAATGGTAGTGACTTCAGAGGAGTCCAGTTACATTGGTGTAGTTGTGCTAGAAAGAGTTCGGAGTTAAATTTTTTTTTTTTGGAACGTAATGTTCGGAAAGTGGTAGGAAAAGTAATGATTTTTTTTTCTAATAATATAGGTTAATAGGTGATCGCTTAGATCATCTGGTAGGGTGCCAGAGGTGTAGGTTTGTTGGGGAGTATTAGTAAGTATCCAGTCCAAAGTGGTGTCTTTATTATTGTTTTTATTAATTCTGGTAGGGCCTGAAATGAGTTGAGAGAAGCCATGTAGGTTAATATGGGAGGTAGGGTTTGAGTACTTACAAGGATTCCAATCAATATTTAGGTCACCTAGTATTATTGTTTCTTGTGGAACATTAGTAGCGAGCCAGCTAAGAATGCCCTCAAGAGTGTTAATGTTGTTTCCTGGGGGGAGATGTATACAAATAATATAGATAGCTTTACTTTTGTTTAGTTGGAGTTTAGAGCATATTAATTCTGCATTATTGTTTATGGGGAGGTTCAGGTTTATGGTGCTGATTTGTAGCTGAGATTTGTAAAGAATAGCAACACCTCCTCCTTTTCCTCCATAAAAATGATCAAATCTACAAAAAATAAGTATTTCTTATAAAAATTATGTATATCCAACTGACATATTTGTAATTATTAGAACATTGTAAGAAAATGTGTAATAAAAGTTCAAAGGTTCAATCTTCTAGCTAAGTGTTCTTTTAAACTGGCAACCTATTAGTTCTGAAATTATGAAACCTAAACTACATTAGCTGCCAGAAGGAGAATCCACAAAGTTCTTGAAGAAACTTATCCACAAATAAATAGAATGATAAGCACTTTTATTCAAGTAATAACAGTGAACTTCTTCAGATAAAAGTGAACACAAAAAACAGGTTTTAAATAAGGACCAAAGCAGTCATCTGATCAAAGGATGATGTCATTAAACACTCCCATTTACATTTTTTAAAGTGCCAAAGTGCTATTTAAAGTATCATTCAAGCTGTAGAAACACAGTAATCATATTCATTCACTAAAACCTTAAAATGTACTAAATAAAAATGAATAAACTTATTAAAAATAATACAACAAAAAGAAAAAGAAAATTATTAAAATTAAAATACAAATTCAAATGCTCATTAGAATGTTAACATATACTAAAACCAATATGGAAATAATAAAACTAGTACTTTATCTAGTTAAATTGTTATGCTTTAAAATACAGCTGATAGAGCAAAAGTCATTCAAGCCAGGCTAGTTGCAAGCATTCAAAAATAATTGCCAAAATATTTCTTTTTCGTCTAACACCAATGTCCAGGAACCCTCTCTCATGCCGATAGTGACCTTCTCTATAACCAAGTATTTGAAATGGCGGTTAGGGAACATGTTTTGCTAATGCATTATTTAGATGTATTCTTTTTATATCATATTCATGTTCATAAATTTGGTCCCATAATCTCCATTCTGTTTTGCATAAATAAAAACACAGGCAGGACTGTCATAATCCCACATATACTACTCCTTAGGATTCACAATTGTATCTACCCTTTATCCGTTACTTCTTACCACAGATGCTGAAAGAGTCACCAGTATTAATATATTTACAATATGGGCAATGCCCACATTTTTTCATAGTGGGGCTAAGGTTGTTATTACATGCATTGGTAGTGTTATTGCTTGTCATATTCTCTAAGGTAGCGATATACCATGGTGGGTCTATCACCCAACTTGTTTTTAACTAAAATGTCATCATACATAATAACCCAATTTTTCTTCAAAATCCACTTAAATGTTTTAGAATCACTGCTGAAACATGTAATAAAAGTAGTAGTTGGGTTACCATTATATTGTGTTCCATCAAAACTGGAAGATTATGAGTGAGATGTAAGCCCTGCAGATGAAGTATTTAAAATAGGTTTAAAATGTCCTGCTATTATATTTTACTGTATACTTTTCTTTCTAAATCCTGAAGAAAAGGTTTAGGATATCCTCTCCTACCAAACACTCCTACCAAATTATTGCACTCTTCTTCAAACTGTGAATCTACAGTAACCATCCTTGCTGCCCTCACCAGCTGGTCCTTTACTACTGACCTCTTCATGCTAAGGGTGTGAGTGGGTATAATGAAGGAAGGTATTAGAGTAGGTATTTTTTTCTGAATATTCTACATGCATATATATATATATATATATATATATATATATATATATATATATATATATATCTTGGATCTTATGTCTTTCTCCAATAATACATTCGGATAGGCTATTCTATCTGATGCCCATTCATATGTAAAAAATAAGAAACTGGTTGAAGAATTGATATATTGCATAAAGGACTCAGTGTTCTCTACCTTGTCCTTCCAAAGGATAAAAATATTGTCCAGGTAACAAACATTATTGTTAGAGGAATGGAAGCACTTATCAGTCTATTTATCTGTGGATAATAAAAATTTCTTCAAGACCTTTGTGGCTTCTCCTTCTGGCAGCTAACATAGTTTATGTTTCACAAGTTTTTGCCTTTTTTTCTCTGGTGCTTTGGTTTGTTAGCTTGTTTCAGTTCTGAAATTATACTTCCTTATTTGCAAAAAGGAAAATAAATCTGTTGTCAGCCATGAGAGAATTAAAATGTCATTTTCTTATTCTTATAATAGCTTAGAGATGCATAAGTATGCCATAAGGAATATGAAGGAGTTATTGACACTATTGCACACCCAGGGATATTAGAAGGTACAAGCCTGAGGGACAAGGACTTTACAGTTCCTGGTCATGTGGTAATATATGCACCATGAACTCTTAATTGCCTTACTGCATTTATAAATGGACCTGTATTTTTGTAGTTTGAATTTTATATTTAGTAGTTTATATATGATAATTGTATGCTTTGTAGTATATTTTTCTGTAAAATATTTCATCTGCCAATTTTAGCAAATGATCATAGAGAGATGCAACATTTTAACTGTATGGAACTTTGGTATGAAATTGCCAGGTTAGTCATTTAAAGCACCTTTCTGCCAAATTGTTGCATGTTGTTTCACAGATCCATTTGTAAATCTAACAAAATGTTATTTTCTTACCTTGGAAAACTTGTCATATGAAGACTGCACTACATCGCTGATTTCTATAATTCTTGTCTATATTATTTACTACCACCTCTTTTGTTAATTTTACGCAACTGTATGTATAAATGTCATTGGAGCTTTTCTCCCTGGGCCTCTGCTGAAAATGGGCCACTGACCCAACTGGATATTCCACGTAAACAAATGTAAAATAAAAATAAATATAAAGTAATAAAATAAGTAAACACACTGTAATCTTATGGTCATTTTCACAAATCACAGTCTGGAGCAAAGATGCAGAAATTCAATTCTATTTTGCTGGTGATGGTGATTCATAGACTATATGTCAAAAATTTGAGCAAACAATGTTATATTTTTGGCAGCATTATGTTCATTTGTTGAAGATAATATTAAAAAAACTTTTTTTTGCTCCTTTTAACTAATTGACTGAATAATGTGTGGAATGTTTGCATAAGATTTTCAGTGCATTTATTTTAGGGACTGTCCTGTCAAATCTTTGTGTATCATTCCATCCATCCATCCATCCACAACCCCTTTTTCTCATTTTTGTGCACAGGGTCGGGGTGTCACTTCAACAGTGACATGTCATCTTGAGCAGAGGTTTACAGTGCTGGGTGGCTAGTCCTGCCATGGTAGTTCATACACACCACATTCTCACAAGCACGCTCACACCTATGGCCAATTTAGAGTGCCTGGACCACTTACTGCATGTCTTTTGAATCTGGGAGGAAACCGGAGCACCTAGAAGAAACTCATGTAAACACAGGGATGACATGCAGACTCCACATAGAAGCCACCTCAAACAAGAATCGAATTGGGGAACCTCTTGCTGTGCTGTGACAATGCTATCTGCTGTGCCACTGTTCTATTTCTAAATGTCATCTTACAATCATTTTCAAAACCACATTCTGGATCAAGGTTGGACAAATACAATATCATTGTTAATGTGAGGGGTCATCTGTAGATGGTATACTGAAAACATGAACACAATTTGTTAATTTGTTTTCACTGTTATGGACACTTATTTAAAATAATATATTAAAATCTTGTTTGTCATATCTTTTATCAGCTTTCTAGTGGCCCCTTATGTGAACGGTTTCCATGTAACTTCTGGCCTCTCTTTTTCCCCAGTTTTTTGAAGGTAGTTTTTGATTTAACTGTTAAAACTATGTGGAAGTTAAGTGAAGAGTCTTCTTCCATTGGAGGTAAGCATTAGTGCTGAAAGAATAAAAATGGCTGCCACTGGGATTTTGAAGTTAGTAAGGGAAAACAGATCTGTGACAGAATGCTAAATCTTGCTAGCCTGCACTGCTCTTTCCCTATGTGGTAGAAGAGAGTTGATGCACAAGTACTAGTGAAAGTGGACAGTGTTCCTTGTCCATTTTATGCACATCTCTTTCTCTTTATATATAAATATATATACATATATATATGTGTGTGTGTGTGTGTGTGTGTGTGTGTGTGTGTGTGTGTGTGTGTGAGGGATATATGGATATATAGTTAAGTCAAATGTTCAACTTAGTGAACATCTACTGATGGAGCATAAATGATCATAAGTGATCAAAACTAAAATGAGCAATAAAAAAAACTTCCTTAAACATTTATTTTTGCAGGGGGTAAGCCCCAGCCTGTTAGTTATATATATCAACTCCAGGATAATATATATATATATATATATATATATATATATATATATATATATATATATATATATATATATATATATAAAACAAACACAGCGTACCTTGATCTGGCCAAGGCTTTTGATACCATTCCCCACTCAGGAATCATAGAAAAACTCACTAAGTTTGGCATCAGCCCTGATATCACTAGGTGGGTTGCAAACTGGCTCACAGATAGAACCCACAGTGTGAAAGTAGCCTGACTGACTCCAAGTCAGACTGCCTACTAGTCACGAGTGGAGTCTTACAGGGTTCACACCTGGGTCCTCTCCTGTTTGGTATCTACTTCTCTGAAGTCCATGCCAACACAAAGGGACTCTGGCTGACAAAGTTCATAGAAAATTGCAAGTCGGAATCTATTATTAACTCCCCAAGTGATGTTGACATCCTACAGAATGGCCTCACTGAGCCCAACGACTGCTGTCAGAACCATGGCCTTAAGCTCAATGCCAAAAAAAGTGTCGTCATCCCCTTTGGGCAAAATACGGGTCCCATGAAGTACCACACTGATGGTAGTCCACTGAACACAGAAGGCGTTATAAGAGATCTGGGAACACAGGTTGACAGCAACCTCTCTTTTGATCACCACATTGCCACTATGGTCAGAAAGTCCTTCTATGTGGCACATCTCATTACTAAGGGTTTCGCATCCAGGAAGAAAGAGGTCATTGTCTCCCTCTACTCTTCCCTCAGGCCAATCATTGAGTACAATGCCCTATTTGGCATGTACCTCACTAGACACTTGCAACAACTGGAGAGGCAACAAAAGTAGCTCACAAAGAGGATCCTAGGCCTTAAACACTTGTCCTATATGGAGAGACTCAAAAAAACTCCAACTATTCTCTTTCTCATATCGGCTACTTAGAGGTGATCTCTGCTTGACTTACAAAGTCATGTCTGACCCAGCACTGTTAGAAATGCTACATCTAAAGAAATTCCAATCCCTTCGCTCCACACACTCCAGAGACTTCAACCTCATTACCACAATTAACAGAACATGCTGGAAGGACAGGTTCATAACCCAGAGACTACCCATGCTGTGGAATAGACTTCCCATACATGTCAAGCAGAGCACCTTGCTGACCCTCTTCAAGAGAAATCTTGATGAGTGGATGGGAAATAGAAAATTCACCTTTGTGATAACTCCAGTGGCTCTACTCAACACAGGCACTGGGAACTAAGGTTGGGTGGCACTATGCCAGGTAATCCTATGGCTAGGCTTGTAAAGGTCCCAGGGCCATTAGCCTAGTGCACACCTATGAAACTATGAACCTATATATATATATATATATATATATATATATATATATATATATATATGGGATTCGGACACATACTCGATTAGCATATGTCCGAATCACAAAACATCGTACACACATACATGAAAGCGCTTAACATCGACAAGCGCTTCCGTGTATGTGTCCCTGTTTCGTAGATCGGACTACAGTGCGGGTAAGTGAAAATTCCCTTTTTCCTCACTGTAGTACGATCTCGGAGTGCAAATAATAAAGTAGGGGGGTGTGGGGGGTGCAGGGGAGCGAAACCCCCCTGCAGAAACGTAGATTTTTTTTTGAACTACACATACATGGAAGCGCTTTTCGATGTTAATCGCTTTCGTGTATGTGTGTTTGATGTTTTGTGAGTCGGACATATGCTAGTCGAGCATGTGTCCTAGACCCATAAATATATATATATATATATATATATATATATATATATATATATATATATATATGTGTGTGTGTGTGTGTGTGTGTGTATATATTTATATATATATATATATATATATATATATATATATATATATATATATATATATGTATGTGCAGACATATATATATATATATATATATATATATATATATATACACACAACTTCACTAAATAATACACAGAACTCAACAACTGTCCAGGTGCTCAGTAGTAGAATCCCGTAGAATCTACAAGTCCTTGAAGAAGACCAGAAAACCAGCATTGTCAATAAAAAATAGTTTATTGGCTTGGAGCAATACCAACAACCAGCAAACCATTTTCACTGTAATCTGCACCTCTGTCATGTATAGTGAAATGAAGTGATAAAATTAATTTCATCTGTCTGATACAGTAATCACAAGCCTGCTTTAAAGCAATAAGAAAAAAATCATTATTCCCCCAAGAATTCAACATTTCAAACATACCAGCAATGACGTAAATCAAAAATAAACGAAACGTGACAATGTATGTAAATTATGTTAAGAGTAAATAATTTTTATCTCTGTTATTTTAACAGTGTGTGAAGTTAACTGGTCATTTTTTTTTCATGGTTCCTAAAATAAACCAACTGTATTGATTAACAAATTAGCATAAATATCTATAGCTATTCATTTACTTCTGGTTTGATCAAAAAAACAGTTTCAATTTACACAGCATTATCTAAGTGGAGAATTTTAAACATGATTGATATAACATATGAAAAAGCTGTTGTTATATCTACAAATACATGTTTGCACACTCAGGAGCTAAGATTACACTTATTGGGATTGGTATGGTGTATTAAGTATTTTTTTAATGTGATTAAAAATAAGGAAAGAAAGGCAAGACGCAAAGAGCTACTAAAGTTAAAAGTCTGTGACTGGACAATAATTTAAGTACAGGTATTTTACTTTCCTTCTTGAACCAGAAAAGTGGACAGGAAAAAGCCAACAACTAAAAACAAAAGAAAAATGAAGTGATAGTTATATGATTTCTTTAGGAACTTTTAAGAAAAAGACATTATATGTCTAATTCACAATGGATATGGTTTCCCATGTTGCAAATAGTGGACCAAACATCATCTGCTCCATGCAGATATCCTCATTGCAGCAGCAAAGGGTTGTCTCCAGCAAATAATTTTGTGAGAACACCAGCAAAGATAGGAATGTTGGCATCATGGATTTAAACCTTTTTCGTTGATGCATTACAGCAGACCGAATGTAGGTTCAAATGAACTTATCCACTTGGACAGGTTGAAAGTCAGAAGAGCTACTCATCTGAGTAAATTATTTAAATAATAAAACCAATTTCAGTCCTAGTACTGTATCCCAGTTCTCATGGATTCCAATTATTCTTAAATTTCTCCCATTCCGATGGGACTCAAATTCTAACAGCTTCTCTTCTAACACTGGTGTTTTTCAAAGCAATGCAAAATAATTTAATTAGATGTATGGGCTTTGTGAAATTCCAAACTTGTGACTTTAAGCTTTTAGATCTGTAATTCTGAATTTTGTTTATGATATTGATTTTGTAGATGAAAAATTCTTATATTCATTCCCATGAAAACATTCATTGAGATTCCTAATCCATCCAATTTATTTAAGTGACTGCATTATGTCAGTCATTGATAAGAATAATGAAAACTTTATTGATAGACTTAATAAATCTTGTACCATGGCACAGTCAGAGGTCAACTGCACCATATTATCACAAGAAAAAGTTAGATTAAATGTCCATTGTCAGAAACTGGGACAAATCAACCTTGGTTTTGGCAGAAGGCAATTTATTACCTCCATGACTAAATTATAGAAGCTGGTCATTATGAGGTAAGTATTGCTTCTACTGCACTAGTTTTTTTCCGGATGAAAGAGTATTGCTAATTTTGATGTATTAATACTGATTCCAGAATACAAACTTGTATTACCATGATCTGGTCCTGCTGCAGTGTTACTAATTTCCAGATATATTTCATTATATTTGTGTTTTCTGTGAAGAGAAGCATCTTGATGGAGTACAAGTTCAGAGTTTTTTAACATCGCATGTTGCATTGTGACATGAGTACACAGTCTATTTTAAAAGGGAAAGAAAACCATTTCAAGAATGATCTTTTCTTGAATTATACAAATGCGATTTCTTCCTTAACAGCTATTGTTTGTTCAGTTTAACATTACATAGATTGCTCAAGTCCTGTCTCTCCTAAGTACTTCTCCTTGTCTTGAACATTCTGAATGTATTATTCCAACAAATTCCATTTATATCTATCTTGTTTGCTTCTTCCCTTTTCTAAATATCACACCTCCAATTATTTTCTCTCATTTAGAACATTCAACAATATTGATACCATGTTGTTTTCACTTTCCTTTTTCTGGTAATTACGTTTTTTGACAGCTGACAGTATAAAACCTTAATATGTCTGTCAATTTAATTTCTATGTCCCAACTCAAAAGAATAATTTCTTTAGCTAAAATAATTGGCTTCCTCAGTATTTCTGTCAGAGTACCTTGTAAGGAATTTCTAAAATCTACCCAGCTCAGCGCATTCCCAAAAATGTGTTGCCAGGTACCCCTGTTTTTCTGATCACACCTCCAACGTTTGCCATCAATCTGTTGTTATGGAAGGTTATTATGTCTCATGTTTATTCTTCACAAAATCTTCACAAAAATGTTTACTGCATTTCCTGTGTTGCACTTATTTTAAAATCGTTTGTTTTCTTAAAACTTGCATTTTACCTGTCTCTGGCCTGGCACTCAAGTGTGGGGTCATTTATTGCACTGTTTAACTTGTTGCTACTTGTGTATCTCTGCTACCTTTAAACAAAATCAAAAAAACAAAAAAAATCTTACTTTTTTCCCACTTTCTGAAATTTAAAAAAAGTTCAGTTACAGATTTGCTGTTCTGAACTGTTTGTACGTTTCTTGGAGGCCATTGCTTGCTTGGGCTAAAGGGAAGTCTCTGTGTTCATCAGTGGCAGTGGTTAACAGCCTGCCTGCCCCTGTGGGAGTGGTTACTGCCTAGTAACTGTAGTTTTATTGGCCATTTTGGGTCACTTCCAAACTCCTTCATCTCCCTCTCTTAATACCCCCTCTTATGCGTGGTTTAGCGCGATTCTACACATAGAGCAGCATCAGGCAGCGCCGCTTAATCAGGTTTAAACTATTCCAGGCTCCACAAAGTCTGCTCTTCACTTTTTCCCTTAGAACTGTTCCAAATCTCAAAGTAAGCACTCTACTTTCTTTCTAAAACCCAGCAGTAGCTCGGATAAGTATCTTATAAGTAAGCACTAATAAACTGAAGCACTACTACCCTCTTATACTCCCTTTAAGTACTTGGCTCCCTAACTGGTCCTTTTTGATCAAGTCAAAAAGTAGTTCCTTATACTATTTTGGCATGTCCAAAAGCCAGTTTCAGGTTTACTCTCCAGTCCAGCTAGTGAATATGGGAATCTTGAGGCAATGTTACAACTGCCTTATGTATACAGACCACCCTCTCCTCTTTCCAACAAGCTCAAATATATGTGAGAGATGCAACTATATAGCCAAACTGGAGGCTGAGCTCTCTCAACATAGTACTGGCATGGTCAGTCTGGAGGAGAAGTTAATCACACACACCACAAATCCAGTCTCACATAGACCTATCACAACAGCAAACCAAACACAAACACACAAAAACATACTCGAAGGCTCTAAATAAAAATCTGCCCAAGCAACAGAGACCTCCAAAGCAGACATCCAAGCAACCCCTACCCCACAACAATACCCACGTATTACATAATTCACAAAGTCAGTGTGCCACACAGTCACAGCCCTTAAGGCTAAACAGCACACCTAATACACTTGTAATAGGTGACTCTATTGTCAGACACACTGACGTCCCTCTCACCAGGCTGAACAAGGAGAAGGTCACTGTAAGCTGCCTGTCGGGTGCCAGGATCCGCCACATAACACAAGCACTCAGGTCACGCCAAAGCAAGTACAAATATGACTCCGTCATTGTCCATGCTGGTGTGAATGACCTGAAACGTACCTCCCTGGATTACATGAAAAGAGACATAGAGGAGCTCTCTGATCATGTGGCCCAGGCCGGTGTGACCCTGACCTTGAGTTGCATCTTACCCTCACCAAGAATGATACCACAGTATAAAGACAAAATGATCAATTTCAACAATTGGCTAAAGTATTGGTGTCACCCAAAGGGGATCCAGTGTCTGTCAGCCTGGGATGACATGCTTGACAAGCCACGTTGCTTCGCTAGGGACAGCTTGCACCTGTCACCTCTGGGTTTTTGAATACTGGCCAAGGCTCTTGCCACCTCCATAGTGCCTTTTTTAGGCAAGGCTCAAAAGACAAACCCACCTCCTCAGACAACACAAGGAAAAAGAAACTAAGGGTAATGCTGCTCAACACCAGAAGTCTAAACCTCAAGATGCACGCACTCGAGGCTCTCCTCAGTATGGAGAATATCGATATCTGTGCAGTAACAGAAACCTGGTTCAAGGCTCCCGAGAGCACCCCAGCACTACCTGGTTATACCTCATACCATGCTTTTCAGCCCCAAAACTCGGACCAAACCACAAGAGGAGGGGGAGTATCCATATTCATCAAAGATACCCATACCTCCAGGCTAGTGGCACTGCACGAAGCATCTGAGATGTGCAGCTAACAGTGGGCAAAACTGCCTTCCAGTTTGTAGCCTGCTACAGACCACCCTCCCAAACTTAGGAACCCCACTCGGCTTTCCTGAAGACACTGGAGAATATGAAGGTCTCTCCAAATACTATTATATTGGGTGACTTTAACTACCCAAACATAGACTGGGAGCACTACTCAAGCCCCAACACCCTCGCCCAACAGTTCCTAGAATTTATAAACTCAAATGCTATGGAACAACTGGTCACCACTCCCACAAGAGAGGACAACATATTGGACCTGATCATCACCAACATGGGGACTCTATGTTCCATACCAGAGGTATACCCCTCACTGGTAAGATCTGACCATAACTAATCACTATGGACATCCATGTCCCATCCCCAACCCCAGCAAAAGAAACCACGGTCAAAAACTTCTCAAAAGCAAACTTCCCACTTCTCAAAACCAAGGTGGAATCCTTCAAAGCCCCAGGGCCAGTGGAAAATACAGCCCAAACAGCAGAATCCTTTACAAACGCATTCTATGGATACCTACAAAAATGCATGGATCGTGCTATCCCAAATAAAACCAAGACACACTCCTCCAAAGGCAGGAGACCTGTCTGGTGGACCCCAGACATAAATAAGCTGTACAACAGAAGGAAGAAGCTACTACATGATAGAGCTAAATCCCTGAAAGGGAAGGCAACTCTGATCAGTACTAGCAAGAAACTACGATTCCCTCATAAAATCATCTAAGGCTAGCTTCAAAAGAAAAATTGCACAAGACGCTAAAGATAATCACAAGGCCTTCTTTAGTTATGTCAGAAACCTGGGTGGAAGCTCCGAGTTAGTGCAAAATGACAAAAAGTACACTGAACCCACAGACATTGCCAACATCCTGGCAGGCAGGTTCAGTGCAAACTTCTCCCCTCCTTCCCCCCCAAATGAGCAAATGACTATCCCAACAGAGTGTAGCCTCCCTGACATCACAAATGCACAGGTGAGAGCTACCCTCTCCAAAGCAAAAAACACAGCATCAATGGGACCGGACGGTGTCCCGGGCTGCGTTTTACACAAGCTCCAAGAAGAACTGAACCCTCACTTAAATTCACTGTTCAGTCTCAGCCTTACAACAGGATATGTACCCAAAGAATGGCGTACAGCAACAGTGGTCCCACTCCATAAAGGTGGTGCCACAACAGACCCGGGAAACTATTGCCCTATAAGCCTGACTAGCCTGGTCTGCAAAGCCATGGAGCGCATCATCATGGAACTCATAAACAAAGACATTGGGGACCTCCAAACACTGGATCCTACCCAATTCGGTTTTGTTAAGGACAGATCTTGCCTCTTGATCCTGGTAGACTTCTTTGAAACAGTCACCAAAGCCATAGATGAAGAGAAGGTAGTCCACACAGCCTACCTTGACCTCGCAAAAGCCTTCGACACAATACCCCACTCGGGCATCATAAATAAGCTCACCAGCTTAAATATCAACCCCTATGTCACAAGATGGGTTGCAAACTGGCTTAGGGATAGAACCCACAAGGTCAGAATTGCAGGTGCCATGTCAGACTCTAAACCAGTTACAAGTGGCGTCCCACAAGGCTCAGTCCTGGGACCTCTCTTGTTCGGTATATATTTCTCTGAGTTACAGGCTAACACAGGAGGACTATGGCTGACAAAGTTTGCAGATGACTGCAAACTGGGGGGCCATAATCGACTCGCTGGCTGACACAAGCATCCTCCAGAAAGGTCTCACAGAGACAGACAACTGGTGCCAGAGCCATGGCCTAAAGCTAAATACCAAAAAATGCATAGTCATCCCCTTTGGGAAAAACAAAGTGCCCACAAATTACCACATAGGTGGTAATCCATTAAGTACGGAAGAAGTAATTAGGGATTTGGGGACCCAAGTAGATAGCAATCTCTCCTTTGACAATCACATTACCAAAGTGGTTAGAAAGACCTTCTATATAGCCCACCTTATCATGAAGAGGTTCACATCTAGATCAAGAGAGGTCATTGTGCCCCTCTACTCATCACTCATCTGGCCCATAATTGAATACAATGCCCCATTTGGGATGTACCTTACCCGACATCTGCAACAACTAGAAAGACCACAAAAGTACCTCACCAAGAGGATCAAAGGACTCAAACAGATGCCCTATGCAGTTAGGCTAAAGAAACTCCAGCTCTACTCAGTTGCTTACCGCCTACTCAGAGGCAATAAAAGCCATGTCCAACCCAGAATTAATGGACATGCTCCACCTCAAGAAATCCAAATCCCTTAGAGCTACACGCTCCAGTGACTTAAACCTCAGAACAGAAATAAATAGAACATGCTGGAGGGACAGATTCATATCCCACAGGCTCCCCTCACTTTGAAAAAAAATCCCAATCCATGTTAGACAGAGCCCCTCAATGACCCTCTTCAAGAAAAATCTTGACGTGTGGATGGGAGATCGTACATTTACCCCTGGGATCTCTTCTGTGTCACTGCTAGACAGAGGCACGGTAAACTAACCTTAAATGGGCTATCTTCTGTGACCTACTATTCAGAGGCACAGTCAGCTAATCTAAAAGGGTGGCGAAAGCCAAACACACTCTGGCTAGGCTTGTAAATGCCCTAGGGCAGATAGCCTAGTATCAACCTATGAACCTATGAAAATGCATATTAGCTTGCAGTTTCTTCACAAATTAGTCAAATAAAATGTTTATGTCATAAGAAAAATGAAAAACAAATGCATGATTATGCAAGATATAGTTTCACATAAGTAGTAGCTTTATATTTCAAGGGTCTTACAATTGCATACTTTCAGTTTGTACTGAAATATGATTGAAGGCAAAGTAAGTGCTGAAGGAGTGAAGGGATGTTATGCTATGTTTGTGTTTGAAAAAATAGTGAATTGTGTCTGGTATCTGTGGAAACCAGATTAATTAACATTGCTCTGGCCTTCTGAGGCTGGAGGATGAATCTTTAAAAGGATGTCTGTGAGATAGTTTTACTGGTACTGAATGTTACAAAGTTGCAGGCCAATAAATCCTAAGCACAGGCGGTCTATGTTTTAAAAAAGCATATTTGTCAAGTGTTCACGTTAAGCTCTACGCGAGGATCATGTCGAAATAAAATATTTAAAAATGTTATTATTTGTTAAAAGCTATGTAACATTAGAGTTCTATATGCATGAAATTAATAAGAAAAGGTATAAAAAAAGTTCCAGAGCTGTTTATGGAATAAACAAGTACTCTGCACATCCTGAAGCATTACTCTTGACTCAAGACTAAAAGGTAAAACTCTTCGTTATTTATTTGTGAACTTTAACACTGTGGAAAACTTCTCTGAAGTCTACCTGCGATATAAAAATATCAATACAAATACTTCCATGTAAAAATCCTAAACCATCTAGACTATGTTGTATACTTGGGAGCCATACAAATACACTCCGACTGTTTCTTTATATATCGTATTTCCATTCTCATTTCCATTACTTCTCTAACCTCTTCTGGTTGATTCTTATAGTTATTATATTTTACATACCCTACTAACCATTCCTTTTTTATCATGGCTTTTGTTCTAGACTCCACTATAAAATCAATCAGATCTGGTCTTTCATTTAGCATTTCCCTATTCATTTTTCTTTGCCTAAAATTCATTATTAATCCCTGATAGAAAGGTCATTTTCCAGTACACAGTCCAAACGTCTGCTTAGCCTATTCCCATGCCATGATTTTCCCTCCCTAGTTATTTGTTCCCAATACTTTTGTTCCTTTGATCATTTTCCAATAATTCCATCTCTCTCTGGCCTCTTTTCTGTGTTAATCGCTAGTTACAAATATGTTATTTGAGGATGAAGCCCAGCACATCTCTTGTATTTTCATAGGTAATCAGATGCATTGTCATTAAATTCGAGTTTCATGGGAAGAGAAGTTTACTGTTTCGCATGCTATGCCTGCCTCCAATGTAAGAATGTTTTGTTTTCTTTAAAAAATAACCATCAGTGTTTTTTCTGTGAAGTATGAAAAAAGATTTATATGAACTACAGATCTCTAACTTAATTGTAAAAGTAAAGAAGAAAATGTATGTATGCTGTTGGGTTTGAGCAGTGTTTATGGGAAATGGGGAATGACAGCCAAGTAATGAGATATTAGTATGGCTGGCAGGATCCTGATACCTTAACTTGCAAAGGGCCCCATTTATCTGTGATCCAGCTCTGTTAACTCTAGAGGTATATTTTGCAACAATACGGCATTGTTTTTCATTTAAGTAGGTCAGACGTATATGGAGTGATGTCTGATGGGATAGCTATTTCTGATTCCAGGGAAATCACAGGAAGGTCAAAAAATAGAGGTATGTGTCTTATAAGCATATAACCTCCACAGTAGGATCTTGTAAGCTGCAGTATTTCTGATTTTTGCTTGACTTATGGGTTATTGAACAAAAGCTGCTGCCGTATTTAGATTTTCTTTAATTGTTTTGTGTTATTCATTACACTAAAGGATTACTTCATTAGTAGGCCTGGATTACATAATACAGTATAAACATGTTGCATTTTAATATATTTTTGTAATACCATATTTACAGCATTCAGCAACTGCAAAAGGGTTAACATTTGCCAGATAACATAGTCTGCAGTATTTGGGGTGATGATCAGAACCGTCCATTATGTGGTCATCATTGCATATTACTGTGATACAGTCTTCTCTGCAAGATCAGATAATAAATGGTTTCAACATTTAGTTAAAAACTGTTACTGTCAGTTAGTGCAGAAGACTAAAGCTCCAACTTGTTGATATGCTGCTTCCAGTGTCACGGGTGCAGAGTTTGAATCTTTTCACCTTCATTTACCTACTTTGCAACATTGAACAAGTCACTTTACCAGACAGCGTTTCGGACCAACTGTGAATTTTGGCTAGGCTCCTTAATAGTCTCCAGGACTACGTGCTTAGTAACTATGATCAGTTGTCATTTTGTTTACCAGCCATTCCCTATTGCATAGCTGATCTAGTTCAGGAAATATTATGTTAATATTACTAGCACAGCAATTTTTTTAATGTAACCTAGGCATTTTACTCTTCATGGGCAGTAGACACTGCATGTATAGATGAAGCACTGAAATGCAATGTTGTTTGGCAGCAACAACTTGTACATTAGCCATTAGCAATAGTTCTCTTTAATGTGGAATTATTCAGATAATTTTTACTTCTTTATTTTTAATTTTTTGCTGTGTCATGCAGTTCATCAAAAGCTTCCACTAAAGTACATATAATTTATTTCTTCACAACAATAAGGGGTGTACATAATTAACAAAGTGGCTATAACTACTGGTGAGGGATGAAGACTGTGGATGAAAGTTTCTTATGCTCTTATCATATGGTCATTTTTAAGCAGTCCTTAATCTAATTTTGCACTAATAATGTGTGTGTGTGTGTGTGTGTGTGTGTGTGTGTGTGTGTGTGTGTGTGTGTGTGTGTGTGTGTGTGTGTGTGAATTAATTTGGAATACGTTTCCTATTGCATGTTTGTGTGAACCAAATTTGCAATATGTGACTTTGATTGTTATTACTGTTAATTTTTTGACATGGACATCTGAGAAGGATGCAGTCAACAAATGTAGCTATAGCTGCTGGGTGTATAGGATGTCTGCAGATAAAAATAACTGACCCTGCTGAGCTGATAACATTAATATGTCATTAGTATGTCTTTGCAGGACTAGTGTGCATTTGGGTAAAGCAAACTGGAATATTTCATTGTGGCCATTTTTATCACAGACATGTGATGTATACACAGTCAATAAAGTAGACATAATTGATGAGTACGGATATTGGTGAATTATAATGACAAAAATCTGAGTGGCATTTTGTGATTTAAAATGTTCTGAAATGGATACTTTCATCATTATTAGTTCATACATTTTGATTCACTGCTTACTGGAAACAAATGTTCAAAAATGCTAATTGAAAACACACTCCAATAAATGTTGCTGAATTAAACAAGAAATACAATTAAAAACAATCAGGTGAATCAAAGAATGCATGCATTCATGCATTGTCCTAAAAATGTGTGCAGTAGGCTCCATGTTTTGAAAACAGCAGTGGGTCAAAGGTACATGTAATCTGACACTGGACAGATGCATTTTCAATAGCTGTGAGTTACAAGGGAAGAAAAGTTTACGGTTTCTCATGCTAATTCTGTTTTCAATGTGAAACTGTTTTATTTTGTTTAGCAAATGGCCATTAGTGTTTTTGCAATGAAATTTGAAATAAAAGTTCTAAATTAAATCCAGATCTCTGTAATCATTGTAAAAGTAAAGAAGAAAATAGTTTGCACACTGACAGGTTTGAAAAGTGTTTATTTGTAACTGGAGAGAGACAGAGAGAGAGAGAGGCAATGGGACACTGCAATGGCTGGGGGGGGGGGGGGTGCTAGTCTTTGCTAGGGTAAGACAAAAAAAAAAAAAACGATAATGTGATCAGACACACAAAACCTTAAGAAACACCTGAAATCTGGATAAATTGGAATGTGATGACATGTATATTTTAAATGTAAGGTTACTATAAAATTCATATGAGGCAGAAGAGGCATCAGGTTGTAAAGTGAAAGCATTTTGAATTTGGGCACTATCACAAACAGATTCAGGAAAGAAAGCTCTAGAAATGGACTCCAAGAGTTTTATTTCTTTCTTTCCTTGACACTTCATTCTTGAGCAAAATCCTTTCTCTAACTGGAAAGGAGGAACAGCTTCTAGGACAGGAGGAAAGAGAAGGATTTGGGCTGGTAGATGAGAAGGTATCCCTTGGAAAGGAGGCATTTCCTGTCAGTACCATTTGTATCCTAGATAAATTACATTTAGGACCCATTTGTCTGAAATAATCAGTTGCCAAAGAGAGAAATAGAGATTCAGACTTTCTGGAAGTGATAAGGGACTGCAAGTGTGTGTGTGTGTGTGTGTGTGTGTGTGTGTGTGTGTGTGTGTGTGTGTGTACACGCACGCGTGTGTGGATGAGTGTGTGTGTATATGTGTGTGTAGGGGAGGCAATTCCAGTTGTAGCAATTCATAGTAATTTCTAAGGGACTCAGATGCCTAGTGTTCTTCCACTGAAAACAAAGGTTCTTTCTGGAAATAGCCTCAGAAAAAGAGAATCCTTCACAGGGTGTTTCAGATACCACACTCTCCTCAAAATCTGACTCAGAAACCTAAGGAGAGAAGACTAGATCTGTCACTTCAGGGAAAATGAATCCTCATTTCTTTTACCAGAAACCACCTCACCAGAAGAGTCAATAGCCTACAGAAAACCCAAGCTGAGCCCAATAAATTACACCATTCCAGAAGAACTGACACTGGTGGAGCTAAATCTTCAGATTTTTTTGTCTCTTTTCCACAGGAAAAGTACGGCAAACAGACCTAGTATTGCTAGCATTAGGTTCTCCAGGGATGGTAGCGCACATGAATCGCTCTCCCTTGTCCACTGAGGTGACTCCAACAGCCACAGAAGACATGGCTATCCTCCAAGCCATGGTGGTTGTACGGACAACACCAAAGGGAACTAAAGAAAAATAGAATTGGTCTGAGGAACCAGCTTTAGCCAAAACAGAGTCACTAATTTGCAGTTGAGGGAAATTACCAGCCTGCTGTGATGACAAAGGCTGCTTAGTTAACTTTTTGTTTTTGTGTCTGTTAGAAGGTCCACCCAAGGGATCGGTAGTTTGTTCCACAGTGAAGCCAAGAAAGGTACTTGTTTCCAAAGAAAGCTAATCATGAATATTCGGTAAAACAGGAAAGTAGCAAAAAAGTAAAAGTAACTTTTCCCATAAAAAACACACTAACACACTTTCCCATCACCAGCAAGTAAAACAAATACAGTTTCTACACAGCAAATATAGTTTTAAACAACTTTTAAAAACAAAAATAAAAAAGTGTGCTCCCATTTAGAAGCATGTAAAAGTCACGAGACAGTCAAGGAAAATACTTTTTCCCAACTTAAAACTAGTTGTTTCTCACAAACATTAATTTAAATAACATTAAAAGTAATGTTGAAGGTATTTTCCCGAAGAGACCTTATCTGCTCAGCAATGGAACAGTACTGGCCGACTATCAGTCCTGGACAGCCCACAGAGGAGTGTTCTTCTTGGAAGTAGAAAACCTCTGAAGGACTTGGCACCTAAATCTATTTTTTCTTTTTTAGCTGACTAATGATTTGGATGCACAGAAGGTATCCTGAAGGTTTGGAAGCTGGCTGGCTATTATATCCTAGACAGGATGTAACCCTATATAGCTTAGACTACTACAACAGTGATCAATATGAAGAACATCTGTACTGCTTCTTGGAAACAAATTTATTTTGGAATTTGATTCTATGGAGCAGGCAGTGCTTTGGCAAAAGCTTTTTCAACAACAGTCTGACTGAAATGTGGTCTTATAAGTTGGACTGTATTTGAGCTACTTCTTGAGTTATAGGAAGTGTTCCTGAGTGTTAGCCTGTTAAGGAGTAGAGACAGTATTGCAAATTTGTAGACAGCCAAGTGGTAGGGCTGTCTTACCATTTACTGGCAACCACTTGAATTAGTTTAGGATAATACAGTGATGTGTCCAGGGTTCTGCTAGGTAAATACAGTGAATAACCGGAGGAAGTAGGAAGATTAAAGGTAGATTGTATTCCACTTATGGCAAGGGCTTGTTGTCCTTCTTGTGACATTGCATTTGTTAATTTACAGCACTGCTGTAATTGAACTAATGTTTTATTTACAATATTTTCAGTATGATACTTAAGTGATGGTGAGAAGTCTGAAATCAGGCTGAGCTGTTTTTGTTGTTGCACTGAAGGAATTATATTAGTTACTTATTTACTTATGTGTTTGTTAACCAAGTATGTACATTGGTTTGAAGATCCTTTCCATGTACAACCTAGGCCAAGTAAGCATACAGCATTAACAGTATTTTTGCTTAAGATCTTGAACTATTGTTATAGTGACATGGACATATACAATAGCAGATACCAAGATATACTGTGGTAAAGAAAAGTTGCTGTAATGTTTAGATACAAAAGCTTCTAGTTAGGTATAATAAACCATTGAAAAGGTGTTTTACTGCACCAAAGCTAAACTAATAACATAGTGAATGTTACGGTCATTATACACTATGAAGATTAGCAGTATAAATAAGAGCAATTTAGTATGGAACAGGAAAGGAGAAATCAATGAAGTAAGGGATATCTACTGAACCAAAGGAAATGTAGGGAATGAGAAATTATGTGTACACATCTGCAAACCACAATCATGGACTGCTTTGTTAAAAAGTTAGTTGCCCTACAAGAGTAGATGAGAAAGTTTTTAAGCAGCTAGTATGTTAGAAGAGAAATGAGTAGGAAATAGTAAGCAATAGGTCTTCCAAAAAACAATCTATCTATCTATCTATCTAGGAGACTTCCTAACGATCAGGAGAGTGTTGTACAATATGATGCTCTCTGATAGAAAATGATTTGTCATTTATAATTAGAGTGAAGCAGGTCAAACAAGAAGGTTGTTATCTGCACATCTGAGAGCATAGGTTGAACTTTTTACAGGGTGTGAACTGTCTAAGTAGAAGGCAAAACACTCACTGACTAATTTACAGGTGGGGATATTCAATAGGAAATATCTTCCTTCAATCCTGTAGCCAACTACTGTTGCTTATGGTAAGACAGTGGTATTCATGGGAACAGCTAAAACAAATAAATTGCAGTATTCTATTTTCTATCTGTTGGAGGATTTGGAACTTTTGAGGGGAATGTAGGGCAAGAAATGTGAGACACAGTTCTGTCCTGGATAACAGAACATTGACTGCTATGGCTTATCTTGTGTCTTTAGATAAAAAGTATGTAGGCTACTTTAAGCTGCGTGAGAACATTTTGTGTTTGGATTTCAACATGAGGTAGAGAAGACTGTGACTAATCTAATCTAATGCCACAAGGCTTCTGCTGAGTTCCAAAAACATGGTGTTTGCTGATCTGGGTCTAAGATCTGTTGAGGAAATTCTGATACCAGCCTTCTCTTGCTTCTGAATAACATTGTTACAGATATTTTAGTATTTAGTTATACTTTACTGATATGTATCCAGGACCAGATTAGTCAGAATTTATTTCTCAAAGACTCGGCTATTTAATTTTAAAACCACGCTGAGCATCGTATAGGAGGCTACATTTGTTGCTGTGTCCTGTAGATGGTTGTACAATAATTTTTAAAGATCTTGGCTGTTGGTCAAGTATTAGCAATGGTCCTATAGTTCTGAGGAAATGAAGGTGATGCTACTTTGGTAAAGGGAATTATTACTGAGTGTTTTACTTGTACAAGCCCTTTGATGTACATTCCACATTTTTCTATATACAAGATTTTACAACTACCTCCTCACAGCAAAAAATATCAGTTTTGGACTCGGATTGGATGTAGGACTTCAACAATCCACTGGCATCTCTATTAGTTACTCAAGGATTGTGGGTCACCTTGTACTGGAAGAGTTGGAGTGATGGTGTCCATCGGTATAACTCAGCTTTGCCATCCATCTGTTTACTCATTTTAAAGGGGCATTTTCAGTCACTAGGTTGTAATGTCAACCTAATAAATAGCATTTCAATGAGTAAAAGGCCCACATCACATCCAAGCATTATCTTTATATGGCTGAGTACCTTTGTCAGTATTGCAGAATTTTTGAGTGATATAACACATGGGGTGCTCCTCACTTTGAATATCTTGGGACAATACGGCTCTCAAATGTACCTCTAATGCCACCTGGCTCCTTGGCACACAGGGATGGAGCCTTCACCATGACCCAAGTAAATAAGATTCAGTTAGCAGCCTGGACATTAAAGGAGCCAGGCAGAGAGAGGAAGATGTGAATGAGTGTGGCCTGCTCACTAATCTGTGCTGGGATTTGGGGGAGGTTGCATGTACTCAGAGAAATAGTGGACAGTGCAATTTCCCTGGTGAAGATAGGGGAACCACCAATTGTGCTTTATGGGGAGGGCCAGTGCTGCCTGGGAGGAAGTGCCTCTTATGGACATGAGGAAGCTTTCTTCACTGTAGCCCATTACACATCCCCAGGACTTTGCTGGGTACAGGCAAGGAACATGGCAGCATACAAAAAAATCTGAAACCACTACTAAAGGCTTTCTGAATTATGGCCCCTGCCAGTCAACCCTTCCCTTGGTGATGGGAAATGAAACGGCCAACTGCTCTGGAGGGGGATGATGACTGACAGACGGACAACAGAGGTAAAGAGCAGGAAAAAAGTTTGTTTCTGATGCATCCATATGCAGGGTAAATTCTTCAGTAAAACTATGAATGACTAACACTGGTTCAGAAACTACAGCTGTGTACATAAGCTTACCATAAGAGTAGATGTTTTAAGGAATTGCCATTGCAGTAGCCTAAACTATATGGGTCTTATTCCATGCACTGGCCAACTTACTAGAGGTTTTCTTGTCCTCCTGTGTGCTCTAACTGCCCAGGAAGAAGGCAAGATCCTTGAATATTTGTGTTAGAAAACAAAGTTAACTATAACTACACACATAAGGGTGAAAACAAGCACACTCTGGTAACTAAAAAGGAACAGCAGCAGAAAAATGGAGTGGATGAAGAGATGTCTACAAACCTAAGTTATATAGGTAGATTACCAAAGCTTAGTCAGGAGTAGAAAAAGAGGAACAAGGTCAATAATTAAGATTCCAGGGGACCCTGGAGAATGGTCTTAGTAAAGCCAGCTCTAGACCTGGGAAAGAAATCTACTCTGTAATTCTTTGTATATATTTGTACAGAGGGCCAATTTATAGAGTCTATCCCTTTCCAGAAAGCCACAAAAAAAGACAATACCCTTGTTGAATGAGCTATAACCTTGCCTGGAAGTGGTTTTTTATAGTGAGTAACCAAAAGTAATAGCACATTTAGAAATAGTCAACTTTGTCACTGGTTATCCCTTCCTCTTACCTTCACAGAAAACAAACAGCTGGTCAGCTTTCCTGAAAGGTCAAGTTTTGTCTACATAATATCTGAGCTGCTTATGTACACCCAGAGTTTATAGCATTCATGTAAATAAGCCGAAGTTAAAACTCAGCCACAAAATGTTGACCCTAGAACAATGCAGTTAAAAAACGTGAGTGTGGCAGAATGTCAGCACAGCTGTGGAAACACCAGATTTTGGTATTTTGAATGTACGTGGGTATGTGCAATAAAACTAGGTTAGGCTTAGGGTAGAAGCTGGGAATAGGGTTAGATCTAGGTGTAGATTTGTGTGCTGCTTAGTGTTAAGGTTTATTTATTAACCGTTTGATAACTGAGAATGTGGACTCATACAGAAACCTTTTTCATAAATAACCTGAGTCCGAAGGCAAAGATAAAGGCATCGAACATTAGCATGATAATACAAGCAAACAATTTAAATGCAGTATAATGAACAAAGCTGTCAGACACTAAGCAGTGACAGTATCCAGTTATAAGTTTAAGTACAATTAGTAAGTTGAAATATAATGGCATCAGTGTGCACAACAAGGTGGTTGAGTTATATGATTAGGATTAGTGTTAGAGTAAGGATTACAGCTGGGATTACACTTAGGGGAGCATGCTTAAGAAATTGTGGTGCACTGCAGTAACAGTAGTATTAAAGATATCCCTAAATCTCTAATTCTACCACTATGCAGACAACTTGTTTTCAGCACAGTTTAGGGTAGAGATTTCTGCTGTGTGTGCAAATATTCAGAGAGAAATGTTTATGCAAGTAAGTGTACATATACAGAAACATCTGCGCGCGCACACACACACACACACACACACACACACACACACACATACACGTATGTATACAAGGACACAGAATGAAACCAAAATCATTTCACTTTGGCTTGCTCTAAACAGAGAAAAGTCAAATATAATTAGGAAGTAAATAATTCTGTGTGTACTCACGTTCACTTGTTCCAGTATTTATGTTGCTTTTCTTTTGCCCTTCTAGTACGACTCTTCTTCCCTGCATGATCTGTAACAGACCAAAATTTATCTCTGAATATTACTAGAGTGTTTAATGTCATTGCAAACTCCCACTTTTCTATCTTAATACATGCACTTTAGTACCATTTATGTCTATCTTATTTATTCTTCCCATTTCCTACCACTTTTATTGCATTTTACTAACATGCATGCATGGAACCTATACAGTTCTCAGTAGCTTTTCCTATATATTATCAGATTTTTAGTTTTAGATGGTAGCATATCTCATTATGAAATTATTTCCATTTTTTCTTGAGATGATGATGGAGCATTTTCTTATGTACAAAAGAAAAAAAAAGGATATTTTTCTTTACTTCGGGAGATGAACCGTGGTGAATGGATACCTTGTGTGTGTGAGCACACATACTCGTGCATGCATGTATGTATGTGTATGCATGTATGTGTGCTCTATGTATTTGTGTGTGTACGTGCGTACGTGTGTGTGTGTGTATCTATGTATGTCTGCTCAAAGTGTGCGTGTATGTGTGGGTGTGTGGGTGTGTGTGTGTGCGCGCGTGCACGTGTACATGTGTGTTTGTGAGTGCATGCAGGTGTGTATGTGCATATGTGTATGTGTGCTCCATGTGCTTGTGTTTGTTTGCGTGCATACATGCATGTATGTGTGTGTGTGTGTGTGTGTGTGTGTGTGTGTGTGTGTGTGTGTGTGTGTGTGTGTGTGTGATGACTGATCAGTTTCCATACTGTAAAGGAAAACATTAGTTAAAATCCTGAAGCATAATGCTGAGCTTTCTTAAAGGTTTTGAGACACTTAAGTATTGGTCATCTGCTAATTACTGAACCTGGAATTCTGGACACTATTTCAACATCTTGCACCCTGGTAAAGAGCTATCACACTGTAGAATGGCATATCAAAGCTCTGTGTGATTCATAGAGAAAGGTATACTAGGGGGCAGGACCTTGTACAAGGTCTTATCCAACTGTATAGTCACAGTAATCCATGCACAGAGTGCACAGTCAAATAACCACTTATCCATCATGTGGGATTCACAGAAATGATACCATCAGTATGCAGGCTGGTATCAAAGGGATAACTTACAGGATTCCAGCTGGGTACAGTCAGATGATGATGTACATGTAAGCACAGCAGTCTCACTTCCCAGCTAATATGTTGTTCATCACATAGAACTGAGTAGTATATCAATGTATAGAAAAAAATATCCTTTCCTGGTAAGAAAAACACTACCACCAAGTCAGCTCACCAAGGTGCAGGCAATCGTGCTACTTCTACAACACCCTTCCCCAGCCCTACAAAGTGATGTTTGTCAGCTCCCATTAATGGGAGAACCCAGAGTACAGATCCCATCCTTACCATAATATGATAATGAACCTGGCACCACTGATTTATGGCTCACTTTTAGGCATGACTATGAAGCACAAAACAACTTAGAAGAGCAACTTAGTAACTTATAATATGCAAGTAACTATCACTGCAGCAATGAGAATGATGAAAGTTAGATTAGTCAGGCAGTCAAAATGCCATGGCGTGGGGACGGTCTCCTAGCCCTGCTCAGTGAGGTATATGAACCAAAAAGTACCTGAAGCTATGACTAGTGTATATGTACCTGGTTCATCAGGGGTTCAAATGTTGAATTTCTATAGCCATTACAATACGGCTAAGGTCTGACAGTCTGTGACTTACCTACCTGTATAAATGGCCTCCAGGACTTTATAGAAAACCTCATTAACACACAGTGTCTGGTATCCCACCCAATCCTCAAACACACAAGAACTGGTAATATATGCAATGTAGGTGAGATGCAATTTTGAAACATTCCTTAATGTGTTCATTGCATTGTGAATTCTTAAAACTCATACACATTTCTAGTAAAATCAGCTTTTTAGTAAATGTGTTTTTCAATAGATGTGTAATGCAGCTATGGCAAGTTTACTTCCTGCAAAGATATATAATGCTCTGCTGATCTTGCAAATGGCATTGCAAATCTAAAATGATGCTTGTGTACATCTATAACCATGGTATAATCTGAGATGCAAGCTGACTTTTAACCACCATGTTGCCTCTGTTGTACGAAAGGGTTTCTACATGGCCCACCTCATAAGTAAGGGTATTTCATCCAGGAACAAGGAGGTCATAACATCCCTGTACTCATCCCTTATCAAACCCATTACCAAGTAGAATGCTCTCTTTGGCATGAACCTTGCCAAGCACATTCAGCAGCTGGTGAGACCACAGAGGTTCCTGACCAGGAAAATCCATGGTCTCAACTACCTGCCCTACACAGATAGGCTAAAATACCTGTCCCTCTACTCAGTCTCATACAGACTGCTCAGAGGTGACCTTTGTCTGGCATACAAGGCCATCTCAGACCTGGCCTTGATGGAGTTTCTGCATATCCATAAGTCAAAATCCACTCATGCAACCTGCACACAAGGCCTCAACCTGGTCTGTAACATTAATGGAACTTGTTGGTGGGATATATTTGTGTTCCAGAAACTCCCCCATGTGTGGAATAGACTCCCTCTCCAAGTTACGCAGAGTACCTCTCTAGCCCTCTTTAAGAGGAACCTGGATGACTGGATGGGAAACAGAAAATAAATCCCTGGGATCCCACCCTGTGTCCCTGCTGGACAGGGGAAACAGGTGCTGACTTTGTGGGAACATGGGCAAAATTTTTGGGTAGGCTTATAAAAGCCTCATATGAACCTATGAACCTATAGGTGTTACTGGAATAAATGTTGGGTGGACCTCCCCAGTCAGTCCCATGCAATGATGACAAGTATATGTGTGTATGTATGTGTGTGTATATCTACAGTATATTTATCTATCTAAAAATATATCTATATCTATAGATTATATATATATATATATATATATATATATATATATATATATATATATATATAAATATATACAGATTCACTTCAGAGTGTCGAATTTCCATAACTTCGAATTTCATATGGTCGAGATGATATGATCGAAGTTTTGAAATCTCAAACTCTGAAATGAATCTAAAAAAATACAAAACCAAGTTTCTCAACATTTTTGCAGGGGAGCAAGCCCCCCTGCACCCCCCACACCCCTGCTACTTAAATATACCAACTCTGAGATCGCACTACAGCGAGGAAAAGGGAAACCTCCCATTCCTCTCTGTATGCAGATCTCCATTCAGAATTTCAAAATTTCAAAACTTCGATCATATCGACTTGACCGTATGAAATTCAAAGTTTTGGAAATTTGAGATTCTGAAGGGAACCCATATATAATGTGTGTGTGTGTGTGTGTGTGTGTGTGTGTGTGTGTGTGTGTGTGTGTGTGTGTGTGTGTGTGTGTGTGTAGATTGATAAATATAGATAGATGTATGTGTTTCTTAGTTTTATTTGAACAGACACATGATTGATGTCTGTTTGGTCTATAACATTTGGTCGACCAACAAATATGGTTGATCTGTGTGCAAGATCAACAATCCCCAAATGGGGGAATGTTCCCTTTCCCCAGATTTTATGCAATTTCAGAGTTAGTAGGTAGTATATATAATTAGGGGGGTATGGGGTTACATAAAGGCTTGCCCTGCTGCAAAAACACTTGTTTTAGGTGTCGCCTGCTTTGTCCCCTTTCTCAAAGCGTTTACTGTATAAAAGCCTTTTCCAGCTGTTATTTTTTAAGAAACCACAACCTATTAAGAACCTAAATGGACTAAGCATGAACAAAAATATGCATGCCAAGGAGCCATGCTGCACCCCATGTTTCTCAAATAATGTATGTGTGTGTGTGTGTGTGTGTGTGTGTGTATGTGTGTGTGTGTGTGCGTTTCTGCTTTTTGGCATAGTGATAAATGAGAATAAATACTACAAAAGTTAAGAAATCTTATGACTCATTTTATTTTGCCTTTGTAATAATGAAGTTATTAGATGGCACAGTGGTGCAGCGGTAGTGTTGTCACCTCACAGCAAGAGGTTCTTCAGTTCGATTCTTGCCTGGGGTGCCTTCTGTGTGGAGTCTGCATGTCCTCCCTGCATTTGTGTGGATTTCCTGTGGGGCTCCAGTTTCTTCCCACATTATAAAGATATGCATCTGGAGAGTTTCTCCCCTGGCCTCCACTGAAGGTTGGCTTCTTTCCAAGGCAGATTTTCCTGGTAAGCAAATGTTAAATAAAAAAATAAAAAAGTGTGTGTACATCTGTTTGTGTTTTTAAACCATAGCTCTCAAATGTCCTTCATAATAATGAAGTGTGTGCGCATGCATTTGCGTGTTTTAATCAATTTCTCAAATGTATTTAACTTTGCCACATATTTTAGTCTGTTCCTCATAAAAAGGATTACTTTGTTGTAAATCATTGAGGACTGCAGTCAGTAACTAAGCAACTGAATTGGTGTTCCACAACAGGCATTGTAAATTGAAATGGCAGATTGTGTGTATGATCCAACATGGCCATGAGAAAGCAGCCAAGACCTATTAGTAAAGATGCAATCACACAATCAGAACGATTTGTTCCTGATACAACTGTGGCAGAAAGAAAAAGTATTAAAAATTAAGGACAACTGAGTGTCCAGGGAAAATGATTATTCACTGCACCCCAGACAAAAGAAAAGCAAGCTTATCCCAACAAACTGGGGAATGTTGAGAGGCAGGAGTAAGATTCAATATGCTGTATACAGTTGTGTCCAGAATATATTTTCCTGGAGGATCAAAGTCATTTTTGATGCAGAATGAGCTAACAATAAAATAATAGAAGAAGTGGCTGAGAAAGACTGGAATGTTGTTGATTATGTTAAACTGGTGTATGAACTGTAAATCATGTACCCAGTTGTGTGTTATTAATGTTTAGAAGGACACTTATGGGACTGAAGAGGTACTGTAAGCAAAACAGTTGTCATACTTATTAATGCTTACATAAAGATTTCATGATATCAATTGCATATTACATTGTAAAGCAGTTTTGTAAAGGGTCAGGGGTATTAAAATGTGAGGTAGAAGGAGTTTAATCAGTGACTACTGTATGTACTAAAGATATTAAAACAAGAAAGTATTTTTCTAAGTTATGCTGTATCCAGGCTTTACACTCTAATAAGTTAAGAAAGGGTGGAAACAAACAAGTAAAAGTTAATATAATATTGTAATGTTGGGGCTGCTGGGTTGGGTAAATGTGAATTGCTCACATTATATGAAGAATTAAGATCATCTCCCAATTTTACAGGAGTAGATGTTTAGAGTAATGTCCTTAGTTTAAGAAATATGTTTTTAAAAAGAAATAGGTTTAAAAAATAAGAGGAAAACTACGAAATGCAGTGTAAATTATATTTTTCTAATATGAGGAAATTCATTAGCCAATTGTTCATTAGCAAATGTTCTCAGTGGGAGACAAGTAGTCTACAGGTAAAACCAATTAAACACGAGAAGTGTGAATAGTGTGTTCTGTGCAAAATTTACCAATATTCTTTCATGCATTTGCAAAGCTACTAACAGTTATTTTCCTCATCACCAACAGCTTTTACTTAGAGATGAGCTGTCTGCATGTGTGTGAAACTAATCAAAAAACGTCTGAAGATTGTCCTGAGAAAATGTACCAGGTACAGTGCAAGTATCATTTAATAGTAGATTGGCATGCAGTTCGGTGAAAAATAAATGAGATCTGAAACTGTGAAAAGTGAATGTTATTTAAGCAATTATCTTCCTTGTAGCCTTAGTACTTAAATGCACTTCTTATAATACTACACACTTAGTTTATTTATTTACAGGTAGCCAGTGTACTTTTTGTTAGAGCTAAAAGTTAACTGTTTACTGAAAGCATGCAAACTGTTTTCTACATTTGGGAGGAGAATATAGATAGGAAAAGAACAGACAGAAATGAAAACAAGTGGGAACACAGGCTCTAACATGATTTAGCATGGGTAATGTTAATTTTAGAATAGGTAATGGTTATAGGTGCAGGGGCAGCCGCGGTGGTGCAGCAGTTAGCGTTGTCACCTCACAGCAAGAGGTTCTCTGGTTTGATCCTCGGCTGGGCTGCCTTCAGTGCAGAGTCTGCATGTCCTCCCTGTGGTCGCATGGGTTTCCTCTGGGTGCTCTGGTTTCCTCCCACATCCCAAAGACATGCTGTAGGTGGATTGGATACTCTAAATTTGCCCTAGGCATGAGTGTGTGCATGTGTGTGCCTTCTGTGGAAGGTTGGGCACCGGGCAACTCAACACCGTAAAACTTCACTGCCATTCATAAGCGGACAGGTGATCTGCTGTGGCGGCCCCTAACCAGGAAAAGCCAAAAGAAGAAGAATGGTTATAGGTGCAATCATGCTTTTGGGGTAATGTCTACTATCTTGAGGGCTAAACTTCATTTTTTGAAAATATACATACTATTGTGTGTTTGTTCTAAGTTAAAATAGGATGGTGGATTTAGAAAATCTGTTTATTTTGTTTTGTGTTTGAGTGCTTTTATTGAAGCAAAAAGTCCTGAAAAGTGTACCATAGGTTCAAATGGAGATGAGAAGAAGCAAATGCAGAGAGATCAGTCTGCCAATCATTAGTATGTGGATGTAAGCTAAAGCTTGAAAATACATGTTAAAAAGAGCTGGCATGTATAACATGTAGGAGAGATAACTTTCTATCATAATGACTACTACACCTATATTATCATGGAATATAAATGGCCTTATGGGAATAGAAAAAAAAAAAAACAAAAGTATTGAATTATATTAAGAAATATAGGGAGCAAATAGCAATGCTGAAGGAGACACATTTGGACAGAAATAAGCATGGAAAATTGAAAAAGAAATTATTTCAGTGTGGACATTCACCAGAATATCATGGACAAAGGAACAGGGGATTAATAATACTGTCACTAGAGGCACACCAATAGTTATAGAAAAGGGGTAAAAGGACAATAATGTCAGATTTCATGTAGTGAGAGGTTACTGGCAGAGTTGAAGGATTACATCAGCATGTATTTATATTCTATACAGAGCCTGGGAACTACTGCCCCATTAGTCTGACGAGTCTGATATGTAAGGCTATGGAGTGCATCATCATGGACCTTATAAATAAGGACATAGGGAATCTCCAAACTCTGGACCCCATGTAGTTTGGGTTTGTGAAAGGTAGATCATGCCTGCTCAACCTGATAGACGTCTTCAAGTCTGTCACCAGAGCTGTGGATGAGGGCAAGGTAGTTCGCACAGCCTACCTAGATCTTGCCAAGGCCTTCGACACCATCCCTCACTCTGGAATCATAAACTTACTAAATTAGGCATAAACCCCAATGTCATAAGATGGGTTGCTGACTGGCTCACTGATAGAACACACACACTGTGAAAGTAGTGGACTCCAAATCTGACTACCGACCAGTTACAAGCGGTGTCCACAGGGATCGGTCCTAGGTCCTCTCCTGTTTGGCATCTACTTCCCTGAAGTTCAAGCCAACACAAAGGGACTCTGGCTGACCAAGTTCGCAGTTGATTGCAAACTGGGAGCCATTACTGATTCTCCAACTGATGTAGACATTCTACAAAAAGGCCTCACTGACACCAATGACTGCTGCCAGAACCATGGCCTTATGCTCAATGCCAAAAATTGCATTGTCATTCCCTTTGGGAAAAATTCGGTTCCCGTAGGTTCATAGATTAGCCTAGCCAATTATCCCTTGTGAGAGTCAAACCCTGCACCTTGTGCTTGCAAGGCAAACACCTTAACCATTAGGCCACCCTCTCAACCGTGAACTACCACATAGGCGGTAGTCCACTAAACACTGAAGGTGTGATAAGAGACCTGGGGACACAGGTTGACAGCAACCTCTCCTTTGATAACCACATTGCCACTGTAGTCAGAATGTCCTTCTATGTGGCACATCTCATTACAAAAATGTTTCTCATCCAGGAAGAAAGAGGTCATAATCCCTCTCTACTCATCCCTCATTAGACCTATTATAGAATACAACACCCCATTTGGCATGTACCCCACTAGACACCTAAACAACTGGAAAGGCCACAAAAATACCTCACTAAGAGGATCTTAGGACTTAGACATGCCCTGTATAGACAGATTAAAAAAAATCCAGCTATACCCTCTCTCTTATCGCCTACTTAGAGGCGGTCTCTGCTTGACCTACAAAGCCATGTCTGACCCAGAGATGCTAGATATGACACACCTAAAGAAATCCCAATCCCCCCATGCCACACACTCCAGGGACCTAAACCTCATTACCATAATAAACAGAACATGCTGGAGGGACAGGTTCCTAACCCAGAGACTTCCCACACTCTGGAACAAACTTCCCATTCATGTCAAGCAGAGCACTTCACTGGCCCTCTTTAAGAGAAATCTTGGCAAGTGGATGGGCAATAGGAAGTTCATCCCAGGGATCAGTTCAGTGGGCTTGCTTGACAGGGGCACTGGGAACTAACTTTGGGTGGCATGATGCCAGGGAATCTTCTTGGGCTAGGCTGATATAGGTTCCAGGGCCATTAGCCTAGTACACACTTATGAGCCTATGAACCTACCTAAAGCTATTTTATGGAGCCTAAGAGAATTTGGGGAGAAATGGCAGCTTTCAGCAGGGAATATTAAATGTATGGGGGTTGGAACTTGCTTTGCATTAGTGAAGATGTGTCTGGAAGGCCCATATGGGAAATACTAATGAAAGAGAGTAGATTTCTGAAGAAGTGTATGAAACAAGCAGTATGGAAGATGTGAATTCATTAGGAGGAACCTAAACAGACTTTATACATTATTGACAGCAGGGAATATTATATGTGTGGGGACTGGAACTTGCCTTCCAATAGTGAAAATATATTTGGGAGGTTGAGATGGGAAAAGCTAATGAAAGGGAGTAGATTTCTAAAGAAGTGCATGACAACTTATATGGAAGATATGAATTAATTTGGAGGAATGCAGACAGATCTTATATTATTCTCCTAAGTACAATTACTGGGATACATTGGATAGAAATTATATCTCACAGGAGCATATGTATTTAACGGAATGCCTTGACAGACATCTAATTCAGATCATGCACTGATAAAAATTAAGAAAAAGATGTAGGGTAACAAAGTAAGATGAGATAATGGCAAATTCCTACTTACCTGTTAAAACAGATGTATTTAAGGAATGAGTAGTGGAAATGATTCAAAAATTATTATGGAAGGCAAGATTTTTTTGAGTAGGGATAGCTAGTTAGTGGAGCAAAACAGAGTTTAAAAACAGGGTAGAAATAAAAGAGAAAGAGATATGAGAAAGAAGAAACAATGATTATTTGAGTAATTGACCAAGGTTAAAGTACTGAATAATAAGGAGAATCTCACTGAAAAAAGAAGAGAAGCAACTGCAGAGTGCTAAAGGGAAACTAAGAGGATATTTGGATAATGTGCATGACTTTATAAAGATTGCTGTTAAGCAAATATTTTGGTAACAAATACAGAACACAAAAATATTTAGCACAACACCTTAGGCAACAGAAATTAAAATGTGTTGTCACCACAATTAGGTAATCTATGACAAAAATGATAACGAGAAATCCAATTCTGGTATTACAGATATTTTGCAATTTTATGAAATTTTATGAAAAAAGAACCAAGAAAGGGCACAAATGGAAATATTTATGGATGATGTGATAGCTTAGGGGAAAATGAGGCTGAACAGTTAATAGCTACGATGCAATGAGCTGAGATAAAATTGATGATGTATGATCAATTTTAAGGCAATGGATAGTATTCCTGTGGAAGTTTTGATGCTGGGATGAAAGAGAGTGATAACAATCTGGATGGTTTTATTTAACCGTATTATCGGATGGGAAGTACCATCATCTTGTAAAAAAGTTGTAGTGGCTATATTACCTAAAGAAGATAAAGACTTTTCAGACCCAGCTTCATATAAACACGTTTTAATTTAAACCACGATTATAAAGTGTTTATCTCTTCTCTACTTAACTGAATAGCAAAGGTGCTGACAAAATTAATAGATATGCTTTGTGGATGATCCAGATACAAGTAGAATGCAAGAAAACATTGCTACTGTTGGTGGATCTTGAAGCACAGAAAGCATTTAGGGATGTTATGAGCAGAGCAATGGGAGCATTTGCATTCCATACTAGAATAATAGGGGTAATTAGGGTCATCCATGAAGAGTTAGAGGCAAGAGATTAAGGTGGATGGGTTCATCTCTGACAAATTGTGTTTGAGGAGAATAACAATGCAGGGTTGTCCTATTTCCCTTTAATTACTTGCTTTATATTTATCTCAATGTATCTGGCAAAGAAAATAAAGGACTCACAAAGTCAGTGTTACAAGTGGCATGGTAATCAAGAAAAGTGAGATTGCTGATGATATTAGTTTGTACTTGAAAAATTCTGAAAAGTATATTTCACTGTTTTGAAACATTTTAGACAATTTCAAGTATTTTTAAGATATAAAATTAATGATGGTAAAACAAAGTTTATAGAGGTAAACAATTTACACACCTAAAAAAAATTTAGCAATAGCCCAACTTATTAGAGCATGATAAAATGAAGTATTTAGGTGCATGGATTAACAATATTCTGCTATGACAGCTAAACATATGAGGTAAGATACTAAACCAAAAATAACACAAAAAATGAGAAAATGGAAGCTCTTGATTATGGCTATGGACAGTAAGATGCAAGCAGAGAAAATGTTTTTAATCCCTTTCCATTCACTGTACAGCATGTGTCCCACTGAATTGTTTTCCTATAAAAGTGTGGGTGAAGTACATCTATCAGGGAGCAACATGATATTGAGAGAGAATTTAGTCCGACCTATCTACAATCAAAATTTATAACTCAGAGGGCCTTCAACCTACAACCAAACCCTGATCAATGATCCTCAATTAATCTTATCCAATCACAGCAATGCTCTACATTCATGATGCCCAATCAGATTATCACAATGGAAACATATCCTGTATGGTCCTGGAGGTATTCTTACCAGTCTATACAAAGCAAAGACAGACATATCACAGAAAGGATAGCTGAAAGCAGGAGATGAGACTGCCAATCAGGAGAGTTGTTACAAGGCAATATAAATACAGAAGACAATACAGTCAAGCTGTCAGCTGAGCACTGGCACAAACATTCCTCAACACTACTTCAAGACATTCATGAGCTGTGTTGAATATATTTCTTAGCAATTTGGCAGAGCTGCTCAGAGTTTGGCATTCTTAGCCGGAGATCTGAATTTCATTTAAGAGAATTCAAAGTATTTACTGAAATCTTCTAATTAAATAAATAGAATTTAAGCCTGTTTTTCTGCACTTGTGTGCTGTACTTCACTGAACTGTTGCTTCATTTTATACTGTTTTTTGCTACTGTGACTGATTTATTCTGCAGTTGTATAGCTGCCTTAAATAGCATAGGCTAGATTTAGACTTGCTGAACCTAGATTGTTTAGTATCACTTGAGCACTAAAACCACGTATCCTACATTAAAAGGGCCCGCCACACCCTTGTGGCAGACGTGAGTAGCTCAGCACTAATCTGTGTTGGATACTGCTAGAATAAAGGCTCTATGAATGGCTTTCTGTTGGTACACTGTGCAAGAACTGTTTAAATTCATTTGTATTTAAATACTGTGTTTGTAAGATTTTATGCTCAGTTTGGCAGAGCTGCTCAGAGTCTGGTGTAGCTGCACACCATGCAACGGGGGTTAGCAGTGCCTTGTATAGACACAAACACCTAGAATCACATATTTTCTCCTAACCACTCAGTGAAACCCTCTGAGGCTTCCCTGCTGCTCTTCAGGCAACTTGGTTACACACTGCTGCACTGCAGGCAGCTCAGCTAAGCACTGTCAAGCTTCGGCCCACTTTCCACACTAATCCTATATATTTTAAGTACCCTTGCTAATCCCAGAGCAATATCTGATCTTTTGCCCTTCCACAAGCCAGGAATTGCTTGCTGCTATGGACAGCCAGTTTACTAACATTTCTCCAGCCAGTCTGATTGACATCGGCCTCCTGAGACAATATGGCAATTTCCTCTTGTATACTGACATCCACCTGCTCCTAAAGCATGCAAATACAGTATGTCAGAGATGTCACTATACCCTGAAATTTGAATCAGTCCTCTCACATAATAAACAGACATCAAAAAGGAGGTCAGCTCATACACCTCTCCTCTTACACAAGATAAATTCGAGATACATAAATCCACATACATGGAGGTAGGTCCCATGAGCTTATCAAAAGACCCACGACCTCCTAAATCCAGACAACCCTTACATACTGGTACATGAACAGAATCCACCAGTACACATAACAACACATATAACAGTGTCTCAGCAATCAAGCCCCTAAGGCAAAACACTTCTAAATCAAATTTTCTAGTCACAGGCGACTCAATAATGAGACATATAGATGTCCCGCTCACCAGGCTGGACAAGGAGAAGGTCACGGTCAGCTGACTGTCTGGTGCCACAATCCGCCAAGCCATGCATGCACTAAGTCACTCAGCAGCAATTACCATTATGCCTCCGTTATAGTACTTGTTGAAGTGAATGACTTGAGATGGACCTCTCTGGACTATATACAGAGAGAGACATAATAGAGCCCTCAGATTATGTGCCTCAGGAAGGTATGTCCCGAGCCCTAAGCAGCACTCTATCTTCACCTAGGATGATACCACAATACATACAAAAAATTATTGCTTTTTTCAATTGGTTTAGCTTCTGGTGTCACTCTAAGGAGATCCAGTATCTGTCAGCCTGGGAAGACATGGTTGACCAACCTTGATGCTTCACCAGAGACAGCTTTCACCTGTCTCCTCAAGGCTTTAGGATATTAGCAAATACACTTGCCTCTCCATGGACTCTTTTGTAGGCTATGTCAAAATAACAAAACTTCTGACATAGAAAAATACTCTAGAGACAAACTCAAGGTCATGTGGCTTAATGCTAAGAGCCTAAACAGTAAGCTGCACTTCCTGGAAGCACTGCTAACTTTGGAAGATACTGATATCTATGCCATTGCTAAGACTTGGTGCAAGGCCATGGAGAATACCCCAGCTGTGCAGACTTACAATGCCTTTCACACATTCAGACCCCAAAATGAGTGTGAAAGAACCAAAGATGGAGGTGTGTCCATTTTCATTAAATCCAAATATACCTTGTGACTTGTGAAACAGCAAGACTCTCTTAAGCTACTTCAGGTCCAAATTACTATAATCAAAACACCCTACCACATTGTAGTTAGCTACAGATCCCCCACCATGAATTAGGTGAAACACATCACCTACTTTAACTTTCTTGGATCTCTCAGTATACAGCCAAACACCTTGGTCATGGGAGGCTTCAACTACCCATCTATTGACTTGGCAGCTTACATGAGCACAAACATGACTGCACTGAGGTTTCTGGATGTTGTAAACTCAGATGCACCCTAACAAGGGGCTCAAATATCCTAGAACTAGTACTCACCAACATGGGGGGGGGTTACTGCACTATCCCCAGTGTGCTGCCCTCCCTAGTTAAGTCAGACCATAAATCTGTCTCATTTAAAGTAAAGATCAGACCTGATACCCCTGCAGGAGAAAAAAAATTCTCCAAAGCAAGCTATCACCTCCTAAGCGATGGTATAAATAGTTTCAAAGCCCCTTCTAATACAGGAAAGAACAACTCCTGTGCGGAGAAGTACACAAACTCCCTATATAGGCATTTGAGCAAATGTATTGACTCAGCAGTACTTGACAGAACTAAAACTGGGTCCTCTCACAAAAACAAGCCACCTTGGTGCAAGTATAAATAAGTTATATAACAAAAGAAATAAACTGATATTAATGAACAAGTAGGAATTAACTCAGGGAGGACTACCCTACACAGCCTAAAAAAGAAAATCAGAAACATTGTAAAGTCCTCTAAAGCAAGTTATGAGACTAGACTGTCATCCCTAGCTAAAGACAATCATAAGGCATTCTTTAGCTACATCCAAAACCTTAAAGGGAATACCCAGCTGTGTGCCGAACCTACAGGAATACCCAGCTGTGTCCAAAACCTCAAAGGGAATATGCAGCTGTGTGCTGAACCTATAGTGGATGGTACCAATCTGCTGGCTAACAGATATGGTGACAATTTTAAGCCCCCATCCCCACCAGCCATACTCCATAGCATTCCTGACACCTGTCTTCTACCATTTATCTCCAAAGAACAGGTTATTCAAGTGCTCTCAAAGGCCAAATACATGGCCTCTATGAGACAAGATAGGCTGCATACTAAACAATTTAAAACAAGACCTAGTGGAATCACTTAGTTGTCTCGTTAACCACAGCCTGTGCACTGGTTTTGTACTGGAGGAGTGGAGAACAGCAACAGTAATCTCCTTGCACAAAGGGGGTCCATCAACTGACCCTGAGAACTCTAGAACCATTGGCCTGACCAGCCTTATCTGCAAGGTCATGGAAAGAATCATCATGGACCTTATCAACCAGGACATAGGCAACCTTCAAACTCTTGAACCAACCCAGTTTGGTTTTGTCAAGGTTAGATCTTGCTTATTAAACCTGGTGAACTTTTATGAGAAAGTCACCCTGGATGAGGGTAAACAGTACACACCACCTATTTTGATTTAGCGAAGGTGTTTTGACACAATTCCCTACTCAGGGATCACTGAGAAACTTTCCCAGCTGGGTATCAACCCATTCATCAGTAGAGGGGTAGCAAACTGACTCAGTGATAGAACACACACTGTTAAAGTTGAGGAATCCACCTCCACCAGCCGACCAGTTACCAGTGGTGTACCACAAGGATCTGTACTGGGCCCTCTACTGTTTGGAATTTATTTTTCTGAAATCCAGTTAAAAGTTGATGGCCTGTGGCTTACTAAGCTTGCAGATGACTGTAAAATGGGAGCAATTACAGAGTCCCCCCACGATATCATCAAATTACACAAGGAACTGACACAGACAAATGACTGGTGCCTGGTCCATGGACTGAAACTAAATACAACAAAATGTCTCATTATCTTCTTTGTGAGAGAAGTAGCCCCTACTAGTTATGATATAGACAGCACCCCTCTAAGCTCAAACAAAGTGTGCATGACTTGGGAATGCAGATTGATGGCAATTTAAACTTTGATTACCATGTGTCCACAGTAGTAAGGAAAACCTTCTACACTGAAAATCTCAAAAATAAGGGCATCACATCCAAGACCAGGAAGGTCATTACTCCATTGCATTTGGCCCTTATCAGACCACTGATTGAGTACAATGCTCCTTTCTGTATGTACTTCACCAGACACCTTCAGCACCTGAAGAGATCACAGAGGTTTCTAATGAAGAGAAATCAGGGCCTCCAAGACATGATCTACATGAAAAGACAGAAAGCCCTATGACTGTAATCTGTATCGTACAAGCTGCTGAGAAGTGACCTGTGCCTGACCTACAGAGCAGTCTCTGACTCTACCCTAATGGAAATACTGCACATCTACAAATCAAATGGGGCAAGATTCATTCACTCCAGAGATCTCAACCTGGCCTGCAACATTAACATAACTTGCACAATAGACAGATATGTCTCCCAAAGATTGATGCTCATCTAGAATATGCTCCCACTTCATGTGAAGCAGAGCTCCTCAATGACCCTATTTAAGTGCAACCATGACAATTGGATGGGAAATCACAAATTCACCCATGGGGTGGCACCTATGGCCTTCATGGACAGGGGCACTTGGTGCTGATCATAATATCGCTCTGCAAAGAACGACCATCTAAATAAAGTCAACTAGGGTGCCTGGGGTTTTCACATGTATAGGCTTGTAAAGGCCCTAGGGCCATTAGCCTAATAACCTCTAATGAAGCTATGAATCTATTACTCTCACAGCTAAATCCACCATTTTCTATCAAAAATGCAGACAGGTTCACTCCAGACATGACTTGATCTGAACAGGATCTAACTGGATCAACCCTTACCTAGCATTATTTGCAAAACCATGCCCTCATGGTTTGCCCCAAGTTCTTTCCTATAAATTATTTTTACATAGTGTTTCTACTTAAATTTAGATCTGATGAAGTATGACAAAAACATTCATCTACTCTGTTATCCATTTGCCTTAAATAAAGCAAAAGTCACATTTACAGCAGAATAAGCCACTGAGTTTTAATTTGTTTATAGGTACATGGTAACTACTAGGGTAGCTGCCCTTGCAGGTCATTCTAAGCCTAGCCAGTTTCGCGTTTTGTGCTCAAAATAACCTATTCCATTTGGCTATTGAATGGTCTTACTCATTCCTTAGTCGATAATTATATCTTACCCCTAATGAGAATAATTGGGATCATACCATAGATAATATGAGAGGACCCATGCATGAGATAAAGCATTTAGGAGCTGCTTCTGTCCATTAGTAGTATAGGAGGCAGTTCTGGTTTTTATTTATTTTATTTTTATTTTACATTTGTTGACCGGGCTAGTCTAACTGGACACATGTCCTTTGTCAGTAGAGGCCCGGGAAGAAAAGCTCCAAACAGTTAAAAAAAAAGATTATATATATATATATATATATATATATATATATATATATATATATATATATATTTTTTTTAATGTACAACAACATACATGTAATATTGAACAGAGGATTTCAGATAATATTGGTCACTTCACTGTTAGCACATTCTTTCAGTTCATTTCTATTTACAGAGCGTCAAAAGTGTTTTTAAGGTACTATCTGGTTAAAACTCTTCAAAAAAATAATATCCATTTATCCATAAATCTAAGTTGTGTTTGAATATGGAGAGTGATAAACTTTGTTTTATGTGGATCAGGAGTCTGTTCCACAGCAGCAGTATCCCCTGCGAGATATACTTGTTCCTCCAAACCATTCTGTCGATGTTGCAGAAGAGGTGTAGATCCACAAACTGAGGATTTATGATGCCATTTATTTTGCTGATGTGCAGTAAATTCATTGGTACTGGGTCTGATAATGTATTGTATGCCAGACACAAGTGGGGGGGGGGGTTAACCTTTGTGGCAGAAGGAAGACATAGTCCACAAAAGAAAAAAAAAAAAAAAAAAAAAAGACACACACACAAAAATCTGACAGGCCAAAAAGGAGGTATAAAGAGGAGTGTTGAGGATAATACTTATGTATTGTTACTATTACGTAAAAAGTTCAGAACTTTCAGACCAAAGATATTTAGAAACATTAAGGGAGAAATTAGAGAAAGAGCGACATTAGAGGAAAGAAAAATACTTGCGGTAGAAAATGGTCAAAAGGTGCAAATAAAATGTATATTACTTAATGCAACAAATTAACAAAAAAAACTTGATCAAGAAATATTGGGCCACCTGGAAAATGAAGTGTAAAGTAAGTGAGAAAAGATAAAGAAAAAAACCCAGAGGACTAAGAAAGGCTAGAGGAAAGTAACTCCCACAAGTATTTAAAAACAAGTGGTACATAATCTCTGATAGAGGCCTGGCTATTGGCAAGGCACCAAACAGAAAATTTTTTCCACCTGCCAGTTTAACATTTTCTAGTAGTAGGCTTTCTTGCCTTCTTTAAGTCCTGCTTCACTTCCTCTTGAAAGAGACACCTATGAGGTATAACCCTCATAGAGTGCTAAAGAAATGGAAAATGACTGGTGTATGGAAAACGACTGGTGTAAAGTAAAAATAGAATAATTTATTATACAAACATTAAACACTTTCATCCCTCACCAAGGGCTTCATCAGAATAGCAAACCAGCAACATAATTTCTTTAAATACTCACCCTGACTCTATAATTTAAACTTATAAAACATGAAAATAATATTACACCCGTAAAATTAATGTATCAATATATAAATTCAAAATTAATTACAATAAGACTAAATACTGCATAATTTACTATGATTTTATGATTTCCCCTGAAGTCTAAAGTGTATAGTATGTTTTAAAGTTAATTGAAAATGAAAATAATTTTTACTTTACACCATCTATTTCCTGTTTATTTAGCACTCTGTGAAGGTTATTGGTTTGAACTGGGTGCTAAGCCTGCAGCTGAACACACCTATAAGGTATCAAATTTGAATGACTCAAGCAGCTTATTGATGTCATTTGGCACTGGAAATGATCAAACTCCCCTTGTCTCTTGTGAGTGGGTCTAGTGTATGAGGATGCTTGTGATAATTGTCCTTGGCCAATTCCATAAGAAGAAGAACCAATGCTGACTGGGTCAAAAATGAGCCACCACAGTGATTTTTGGACAGCCCTTCTGAATCTTCAGAATTACCCTGGAAAGCAGCGGAAAGGGGTGAAATGCATAAAGGAATATCCTCAACCACAGAAATGGAAATGCATCTGTTTTTCAGGCCTGCCTGCAAGGTGTCCTAGAATATCATTTATTTACTTATCTGCTTTGAAAGGAGGTGAAAAGATCTACTTGAGATGTTTCCCACACGTGGATCAATACCTGGAAGTCTCCTTTCTTCAGTTTTTATTCATGATGGTCTGCCCTAGTCCTGCTTAGCTTTTCTGCAACTACATTTCCCTCTGATGGAGTGTAAGATGGTTGGAGGGTTAAATCATGCTGAAGAGCTGTCTCCCAAGCCACCATCACTAGCTTGCACAGAGAGTAATTCATGTTGCTTCATGGTTGTTTATCTACCATATCACAGCGGTATTGTCTATAATCACCTGTAGAGCTCCTTGTACCACAGATAATGAAGAAACTTTATGGCACAGATCACTGTTGACTTCTCTTTGAAATGTATGTGATTCAGTCTATCTGAGGATTTCCACAGACCTTGCATCTTTACTCCCATAAAAAGTGCTCCCCAAGCATAATATGAGATATCTGTAGTTACAGATTGAGTGGGACAGGTGGAGAAATGGGGAGACCTGGATTGTGAACCATTTGCTGTCTCCCACCGATGCAGTTACTTTTTGATAAAGCACAAAACTGGAATCCTTCAGGATGACAATGTTGGTCCATCTGTTTTTTTTTTTTTTTTAAATAATGAATATTTGTCATGTGTAACTTGAGAGAAGAATCATGAGAATCATATAAACCATGAACCCCAGGACCCTGAGATATCATTCTGCCAAAGTCTGAGACTGATTGGAGAAGATCAGGAAAGTTTCCAGATAAAAGTTCACCTTTTCTTCAGTAATAAAACCCTTTTGCTGAATGATGTCTAAAAGGCAGACCAGAAACACAATCCTTTTTGACTGACTCAAGGAGTAATTTTTAACATTTATCTGGAATCCCAGACTGATAAAGAGAGAAGAAACCCATGTTAATGATCCCCTTAATGTGAAAATAATCCGTAAAGATAAGTAATCTATCTAAATAAGTAAATATATGAATGCTTTGCAATCTACAATGAGTAATGACTGGAGCTAGGCATATTGTAAACACCCCTAAAGCTGTAGATAACCCCAAGGGTAATGCAGAGAACAGATAATGTAACACATGCACAGATAATCTGAAAAATATCCTAAAGTCTGTGCTATGGGGATGTGATGACAAGCATCCTTCAGATCTAATTATTACAATAAACACAAAAAAGGAATGAATTATAGCAAACTTTGAAAGGTCAACATTTTGAATCTTGGTACTTTCACAATCAGATTGAGAAAGACAAAGATCTACAACTTGTCTCCATGAAAGGTCTTTCTTTGGGACCAGAAACATACTGGAGAAGAAGACTGTCCCTTTTTATCTAAAGGTACTGGTTCTATGACTTCAAGGGTCAGCAAGAGTCGAAGAACTTGAGGAAAAAAAAAACTTTAGTTTGGAGGGTAGGGAGGAATTCCCTTGAAAGGAGGTGTGCACATCCATTGCCCGCTGTAACCCTCCTGAAACAACTTTTATCACTCAAGCGCCTGATACAATCTGTTGTCAAAGAGAATATTGTGAGCTAGTTTATGGGGCAAATTTAGAGACAAATAGGCAGGAGGGGAAGGATGGAAAAGACTACTGGCATTGTCATTCTGAAGGGTTAGACTATCCCCTTTTCTGAAAGAATCCCTGTTTTTTTTATGTTCCCGCTCTTCTTTTAACATCTATTTTATGATCCCTCTTTACCAGGAAGTAGTAGAGATTGCTTATTTTGTCTTCCAAGAGGAGTAAGACGTATACAATTTTAGAAACTTCCTAACTTCCATCTTTCATAAAATTATTTGAGGACCTGAGGAGCAGAAGGTCCAGAACAAAACCTCCTTATCTAAAGTAGAGTTTAAAATCTCAGACTTTACTTCATCAGCAAACTTTTGGTTACATACCTAGGTGTATCCCCCCAAAAAACTGTAGCAGTGGCCCTAGACACAGTAACTGCCCAATCATACCCACTCTTCAAAGTGTGGTCCTAGACACAGTAACTGCCCAATAATACCAATTCTTCAAAGTGTGGCCCTAGACACAGTAACTTCCCAATCATACCCACTCTTCAAAGCGTGGCCCTAGACATAGTGCCCAATCATACCCACTCTTCAAAGTGTGGCCCAAGATACAGTAACTGCAGAATCATACCCACTCTTCAGAGCATGTTTAGATACTTGTTATAGATGAGAAATAATAAGATTCATATAATTACTGAAGGAAGTATGACAGAGTGTTCCCTCAAACAGTCTACACAACTATGAATAAACTTCTAACAACTAAGAATATACTTGGTAGTTAAGCATTCTGCATGCTAAAGTGGAAGAAGAGGCACTCATCTTACCAAATCTGTGCAATACTTTACCTTTTTTATCCACAGGAGAATGACTGGAATTGATTAAAGAGCATTGAGGTCAAAATGACAACTGAGGCAAATCTAACCTGAGAAATGAATTGATCATCTTGAAGTGTTTTATACAGTCTGTCTGCCTTTTGGGTCAGGGTTCTTACAGGTAGCTTTAAACACGTCCTCCAAGGCTGGCAAAATAAGGTCAATGGGTATAGTACATGGCACATCCTCTTGCCCCATATCATAGTATCTCCTCAGTTCATGGGAACCACCACCTGTTCCCATGAAAATACCTTATTCATCAAGGAAATTGCTTCTGAAAAGGAAAAGTCCCCAAAAGGGAGCTGATGAAGGATAATGTTTTTCAGAATCAGAGTTTTGACCAGGGAATGTGCAGGGGAAGAAGCTTTGTCTCTGTCAATGTCAGAATCCTCTGACAAACTTTCTGCAGGAATTTCATTATTGGGATTACACTCAGGTAAGGGTTTCAGAGTTCCAGGATTATAGGTTGTAATAATTTCCTGACTAAGGTAAGTAAATTATCTTTATAAATAGACACCATGTTCTCAGACAAGCAATGTCTAACATTTTTATTTCTTTGCAGGGATCTCCTTGGAAGAAGGGAGAATAGGGGATGGTACTTCACCCCTGGCAAGAGGACTCTTCCACAACCTCCGCAAGAAAAAACTCCCAAATATCTCTCAAACCCAAATATGATGGTTCTTCCATGACCATATCAGACATTAAAACAGTGGAATTGGATGTGGATGATCTTGGTACATGGTGGCTGAAGGAGCTATACCAGAGGAAACTGGAGATATAAGTGAGTGATGTGAAGAACAATGGTTCAACACTACAAAGTCGTCCAGTGATGGATGAGGCACTGTCTGAGCCTGCAGAAATGCCAAGGGCTCCTTAATATGCTGCTGTTTCTTTTTAACTGTGGTGGGAGAAGAGCTAACAGACCGCAGTAAGTATCCTAAGAGTAAGTAGCCAAGGAAGAAGCCTAACTGCCAGTAAACACTACTGGAATGAGTTGGTTGGTCCTGGAATGTGTTGGTTAGAAGGCACATTGGCAGACATGTGTTTTCAATCAGCACACACACTTAAACTTCCCATTCAGTCACTCTCAGAAGTAAAGCACGAGCAGAACATAAAGAACCCTGTGAGCACTCAAAGCTTTTCTGAAGTGCCCCAACATAAATAATTACAAGTAAGCTGTCTTGAAGTGTATAGAAACATTCCAAATAAAATATCTTACCTGTCTTGTAAAACACTTCCTGAGCATTAATACTCACACAAACTATAAGTTCTAGAACACATTAGACTTTTACCACAAAATTAGCCTCTAATACTTAAAAATAAGCCCTGTTTTAAAAATAGCAGTTTCTGAAAGAAAGTGTCTGATACTGTAAAAATACCACTTTTCTTAAAGGAGAATTACTGTTTTTAGTTAGCAAATTATATATATATATATATATATATATATATATATATATATATATATATATATATATATATTCTTAAAGAGGTAATAATTTCTGTATGGAAGTGTTCCACTATGATGACTTATCTGCCAGAAATGAAACTTGAAGCCAATTGCTGCTCCTGTGAAGCCTCAGTGTTGCTTCCTCTCTGGGTGACAAGAAGCTACTGCAATTATATATACTCTGACTACTGATTTCCCTCCGAGGGCTAGCCAGTCAGAGTGTAGGTGTGGGAGGGTGTCAGGGCTTTATGAAGCAGGCTGATTGCTGTATCCTGGACAGCATATAACTCAAATAACAAACAGCTATGGGTTTACGTTCAGCTATTGAAAACAAAAAAATGCGAACAGCTGAATAGTGAAATGTAAAACATCAAAAGGTAAAATTAACGAACAGCTACTTCAACGAAAATAAATTAATCGAATGGCAACAGTTGACCAACATCAAGAATGCAACCAACCAAGGTGGAGGGCTTTGCTCCAGATACCCCCATGTTGGGGGCTGTACCTCCCATATCCCCCAACTATATATACCAACTCCAAGATCACACTACAGTGGGGAATAGAAAAGTAGTTGTTGGGTAATTTCATCTTTCGATGTTTAATGTTCTGTATTTAGATGTTCATATTTTTTTGTTTTTGATAGCAGAACATGGACCTAAGGGCTACTGCTCTGCACAACTATATGTAACACAGAGAATACCATTTTCTTGGAATTGGCCTTCTCTCTACATAATGCAAACTACTTCTCTTATACTCTTCTTCTTCTCATTCGGCTGCTCCCATTAGGGGTCACCACAGTGGATCAGTTTCCATTTCTTCCTGTCCTCTGCATCTTGTTCTGTCACACCAACCACCTGCATGTCCTCTCTCACCACATCTATAAACCTTATCTTAGGCCTTCCACTTTTCCTGTTACCTGTCAGCTCCATCCTTAGCATCCTTTTCCCAATATACCAGCATCCCACCTCAGCACATGTCCAAACCAATGCAATCTCGTCTCTCTGACTTTGTCTCCAAGCTGTCCAACCTGAGCTGACCCTCTAATATACTGATTCCTAATCCTGTCCATCCTTGTCATACCCAGTGCAAATCCTAACATCTTTAAGCCTGCCACTTCAACCTCTGATGCCTACCTTTTTGTCAGTGCCACCATCTCCAACCCATACACCATAGCTGGTCTCACTACCCTCTTGTAGACCTTCACTTTCACTCTTACTGGTACCCGTCTGTCACACATCACTCCTGACACTCTTCTCCACCCATTGCACCCTGCCTGTACTCTCTTCTTCACCTCTCTTCCACACTCACCATTACTCAGAACTGTTGATCCCAAGTACTTAAATTCATCCATCTTCGCCAACTCTACTCCCTGCGTCCTCACCATTCCTGTATCCTCCCTCTCATTCACACACATGTATTCTGTCTTAGTCCTGCTGACCTTCATTCCTCTCCTCTCTAGAGCATATCTCCACCTCTTCAGGGTCTCCTCAACCTGGTCCATACTCTCACTGCAGATCACAACTTCATCTGCAAACATCATAGTCCACGGGGCGTCCTGTCTGATCTCGTCTGTCAACCTGTCCATCACCATTGCAAATAAGAAAGAGCTCAGAGCTGATCCTTGATGTAATCCCACCTCCACCTTAAATGCATCTGTCACTCCCACTGCAGACCTCACCACTGTCACACTACCCTCGTACATATCCTGTACCACTCTTACATACATCTCTGCCACTCTCGACTTCCTCATACAATACCATAACTCCTCTCTAGGCACCCTGTCATATGCTTTCTCTAAGTCTACAAAAACACAATGCAACTCCTTCTGACATTCTCTGTACTTCTCCATCAACACTCTCAGAGCAAACATCGCATCTGTAGTGTGCTTTCTCGGCATGAAACCATACTGCTGTTCACTAATCTTCACGTCTCTTCTTAATCTAGCTTCCACTACTCTTTCCCATAACTTCATGCTGTGACTGATCAATTTAATCCCACTGTAGTTACTACAGCTCTGCACATCACCCTTATTCTTAAAAATCGGTACCAAAACACTTTTTTCTCCATTCCTCAGGCATCCTCTCACTTTCTAAGATTTAATTAAACAATCTGGTTAAAAACTCCACTGCCATTTCACCTAAACACCTCCATGCTTCCACAGGTATGTCATCTGGGCCAACAGCCTTTCCATTCTTCATTCTCTTCATAGCTATCCTTACTTCCTCCTTGCTAATCCATTGTACATCACGATTCACTATCCCTACATCATCCAACCTTCTCTCCCTCTTCATTCATCAACCCCTCAAAGTACTCTTTCCATCTCCTCAACACACTCTCCTCGCTTGTATGTTTCCCTCATTATCCTTTATCACCTTTACCTGCTGCACATCTTTCCTAGCTTGGTCCCTCTGTCTAGCCAATCGGTACAGGTCCTTTTCTCCCTCCTTAGTGTCCAACCTTTCATACAACTCTTCATATGCCTTATCCTTAGCCTTCACCACCTGTCTCTTTGCCATGCACCTCATCTCCTTATACTCCTGTCTACTTTCCTCATCTCTCTGACAATCCCACTTCTTCTTTGCCAACCTCTTTGCCTGTATACTCTTCTGTACTTCCTCATTCCACCACCATGTCTCCTTGTCATCCTTCCTCTGTCCCAATGTGATACCAAGCACCTTTCTAGCCGTCTCCCTTACTAGCTCTGCTGTAGTTACCCAGCTATTTGGTAACTCTTCACTGCCACCCAGTGCCTGTATTAACTCATCCCTGAACTCCACCTCACAATTACCCTTTTTCAATTTCCACCATTTGATCCTTGGTGCTGCCCTCACACTCCTCCTCCTCTTCTTGATCACCAACATCATCCTACAAACCACCATCCTATGCTGCCTAACTACACTTTCTCCGGTCACCACGTTACAGTCTCCAATCACAGCAACTCTTAAAAATAAGCTTCAACATGAATAAATAGCCTAGAGGCAATGCTATGACAACTGTAAGGTGAGCATTTTGGATTTTGGATATTTTACAAAGGTGTATAGAAAGGACATATCTAGGATTGGTCTCCTGGAGTGCTTCATTTTTGGTATCAAAATGATTGTGCAGCAAAATCCTTTGATTTTGTGTAGGTAGGTTGTGGTTCTATGCCCCTACTTCAACCATGTCATGAAGCTTTGGAGGAAACAGCTTTGTCTGCTCTGGTGGGAGTGCAAGAATTCCCCCAAAAGGGGGGGGGGGTTCTTGGTATAGTCCTTTATTTGCAGGGATTGCTCTTTTTTTGGAAAGGAATCCCTATTTTTTGGTTTTGAAGAATTATCCTCCTGCCATTTCCTTTTGGATCCCTGACTTTTGTTTGGCTGGGATTTTTGCTTGTCCTGCATCTTGAAGGAAGACTCCTTGTTTCAGGGAGAACTTGGGTACGTGAAATGTTTTAGATACCCCATGCATTAATCTGACTTCAAAATCCCACTGTGCAAGAATCTATGTAACAGAGGGCACAGACACCAATACAGAACTTTTGAAGGACCCACCACTTCCTATACATTCATTTCAACTTTTAAAACATCAGAAAATTTCTGATTACCTAACCAAGTATACCATCTTAAAACAACAGAAGAAGTGGCATTTCTTAAGACTGTATCTGCATATTTAAGCATACCTCTGAAAGCATGTTTTGAAACCTAAGTCAAATTAGAAACATCATTCACATAAAGTTTTGCTCTGCAGGTAAGGATGCAGCAAAATAAAATATTCCAAACTTTTTGCATACTGTAAAATAAATTTCCACTTATACCCTTGATAATTCAACATTCTACAGGTTAGATTAATAGAAAGAGACATCATTTTGCCCTAAAAATCAGGGGACATTTGATTAGATGAAGGGAAGGACTTTTTGTTGGAGCAGGAAGCTAGGGAGATTGCAGCTGGTTAGCAGTCCGATGAGAAATGAGACCTGTCATATTTATTTATTATTATTTTATTTATTCCAGTTTGATGACCGGTGAGGTCCACTGGGCTCGGGGAGCCCATTTTTGGTGAAGGCGTGGGGAGAAAAGCTTCAACAATACATAGTTACATGAATAATTACTAAGAAACTTTGCATTACTGACAAATAAACAGGTAGCATTCATAAAGACACAAACAATTACAATTTTGTTTAGGTGTAAAAAACAGGCAAATGGCATTGAGGCTAGATTTTACAGTATAGTTATATATACATAATACAAATGAGCAAGGTTAGCTAGGTGAGAGGTTAACCAGGAGTAAAAGTGGAGGAGACCTTGAGAGGTATAGGGTGAAGTGTAGAGTTGCATTTCCTGTTTGAGTAAAGGTGAAAATGAAGAAGAGTTTTAAAGTTTTCAAGGTTATCGCAGGTAAGAGTGGAGGGAAGAGCATTCCATTTTTTGGCTAAGGTGAAGGAAGGCAGAAGTTGACCAGCTGGGCGCTTGGGTTTATGGATGGTGATTAGGTTTTGGTGGGTAGATCTAAGTGTTCTATGGGGAGTATGTGGTTGTAGGATATTGGATAGTGCAGGGCACTTGGTAGGTTGGAATAGTAGTCTATAGGCAGTCATGATTTGGAGAAAGTCAAGTTGGTTATGGAGTTCAAGCCAGTTTAATGAGTGAAGGGAGGAACAGTGATGAGAGGAAGATTTGGCTTTGGTAGCAAATCTGGAGATTTTATTGTAACATATTTCTAGTTTGGAGGATAGTGAGGAGGATAAACTAGTAAGCAGAGGGGCGCCATACAGTAGAGAGGGAAGGAGATAAGTAGTGGCGAGAGTTAGCCTGGTAGCAGGAGAGAGGAAGTGGTTGTTTCTATAAAGCAGGCTGGGTTTTCTTTATGTTTAGCTAGACATGAGTATTAAATTTTAGGTGTTCATCAATGGTTACACCAAGACATTTGGTGGAGGGAACGACCTCTAAAATGGAGTTGTTATGGCTGATTATTTGGAATGAGTTTTTATCAATAGAGGAGGACTTAGAAGGAGAGAATAGGAGGATTTTAGTTTTGTTAGCATTTAATGAGAGGTGATTTTGGAGCATCCAGTTTTCGGTAGTAGAGAAGGCTGTTTGTGTCAGTAGTTGCAGATCTGTTAAGTTGGAGGCACAGCAGATCAAAGTAGAATCGTCAGCATATTGAACAATTTTAGTACTGGGTATGGCCTTGTAAAAGTCGTTAATAAAGATGTTGAATAGAATTGGGCCAAGTATGGATCCTTGGGGTACTCCAGTGTGGGTAGGACGGAAGATGGAGGTGCCCTGGCCCCATCCGACAGCTTGGGACCTGTCGGAAAGATAGCTGGAGAACCAGGAGAGAGTTTTGTGGGAGAGATTGAGATTAGACAGATGATTTAGACGGTGGGTGTGGTAGATAGTATCAAAAGCTTTAGATAAGTCCAGCAGAACTGAGGATACTAAATTACCAGAGTCACGGGCTAAATTGACAGTATGTAAGAAGGAGAGAAGGGCGGTGTTGGTACTATGTCCTGGGCAGAAGTCGTGTTGGGTAGGAGAGAGTAGCTGGTGTTTGGTAAGGAATGGCAAGAGCTGAAGGTGGATGCATTTTTCAAGGAGTTTAGAGAGAGGGGAAAGGATGGCTATGGGGCGAAAATTAGATAAGTTACAGTTTTTGCCACTCTTGTGAAGTGGAAGAATATATGCAGAGCGCCATAGTTTGGGTACATAGGATTCAAGTAGGGATCTATTGATCAAGATGCTAATAGGGAGAGCAATACCATTAGAGGCTATTTTTAAGAAGGAGGAGGGAATGTTGTCGGGGGCATTGGAGCAAGGCTTTAGTTTAGAGAGAAGTTTTTTTATTTGGTAGGTGGAGATGGGTTTGAGTTCGAAAGTGGGGGGGAGAGGAGGAAGAGGATGTTTGTTTGGGGTGGGGTTGAGGGTTGTTGTTGGTAAAGGTCTTAGTTAGCTCAGCAAAAGAAGTGGTGAAGAAGGTGTTGAATAGTGAGGCAATTTCAAGGTCAGATTTGCTGGTGTCGGGGCAGGGATTGTTTTTAGTACCTGGCCTAAGGAGAGAGTTGATAGTGTTCCAAAATTTTTTGGGGTTTTTTGCATGATTTGTTTGCATTTTGATATAGTAGGACTTTTTATCTTTGATAACTTGTTTTTTGGCAAGGTTTCTTAGTTGTCTGTATTTAAGTAAGATGTCTGGTTGTTTAGTTTGGAGGTATGTTTTCCAGGTTTTATCTCTTTGTAGCATAATCTTTTTGGTGTCTTTGGTAAGCCACGGGGTGGTCTTAGTTTTTACTCTTTTTGTTCTTACTGGAGCTAGGGAGTTAAGGACATTTAAGAAAGTCGAATTGAAAAAGTCAACGGCTGAGTCTAATGGAAGAGTTGTCAGGGGGTTCCAACTGGTATTCCTGAATGAATCAGATAAAGTAGTAGGGTTAAAGTTAGAGAGGTTCAGAGTGTGGATAAACTGGTGGGAGAGTGGGGGGGGGGTTAGGGAAGCTCGATGGGTGAAGGCAGGGAGGTGGTCTCCTAATGGGTCTGGTATGACACCAGATTGTATCACTTTATTGGGATGAGATACTAGGATTCAGTCTAGTATGGAGCCTGGGGGGTTGGTTTTGTTGGGTCTAGTGATGGTGTTAGTAAGTTGAGTGTAGTTAAATAGACTGATTGACATGGTGGGGTTAGGGTTGTTGATTTTGTTCCAGTCTATATTTGCATCACCCAATATGTAGGTTTCCAGTTTAATATTTGAGGAGGCCCAGGACAGGATGTCTTCCAGGGTGTTGGTGTTGTTACCTGGAGGAATATAGAGGGAAATGAAGCAGATGCTTTTATGATTGTTAATTTTTAGAAGGCCTGCTACAAGTTCAGCATTATTAAAAGAAGGGATAGGATTACGATATGGAGTAAAGGACAGCTGGTTGGAGTAGACTAGTGCGGCACAGTCACCTTGAGTACTTAGGCGGTCAGATCGAAGTGATTGAAATCCAGGGGGAAGGAATTCAGAGTCACTTATGTGAGGTTTTGGCCAGGTTTCAGAGATGGCTACAATGTCAGGTGAGTTGTGAGTGAGCCAGGCATGTAAGTGGGTTATTTTATTTTTTAGGCTTTGGGCGTTGATGGTGAGGAATTTGAGTTATTTATTGGTGGAATTATTGTGGGAGCTAGTGTGGTTAGTAGGAGAGAAGTTTGGTCCTGGATTAGGGTGAATGTCACTGGCTAAGTAGAGGTAAGTGAGATAAGGAATAAGTTGTTTTGGTTTGTACTTAGTTAGAAGTGTCTGGTAATGAAAAGGTCTGGGTTTGTAGTATTTAGTAGTGATTGGGAGAAGTTTTACTTTGAAGAGGAGGGAAGGGTGGGAGGGAACTAAAGAGGCTGAGATGTTGTGGAAGTGTGTTGTGTGGGGGAGGTGGGGAGGCAGAGGTAGATGGAAGTGAGTATGGGAGGTGGCATGGTATAGAGGAAGTAGAAGAAGGATGAGGAAGGAAGTGGAAATAAAGGTTTTTAGGAGTAGGAGAGTGCATGATAGGCAGGGCCTGTTGGATGTAATAGAGAGGAGGTTAAGGGACTTAGGAGGGAAGTGGTGAGGTAGTGAGAGGCAGTTGGGTTGGAGGGAAAGAGTTGATGTCAGGAGAACCTATAGAATAGATGCTGTTGTCTTGCAGGTGGCTTTAAAACATCTTCCAAGGCCAGTAAGGGAGTGAGGGAGGTGGGAGTAGCCACAGAACTGTGAATCTTGTCCTCTATAAGGTCATATACTCTGCATAGCTCTAGGGTACTTCTTAACTGCTTCCAAGCCAAATCACTAAATATAGCAATCATCTGGGGAAAAGTGAACACTTGTTTGGACTTAAGCTCAGGTTCACTGTCTGAAGAATAAGAGTGACTGGACTCAGTGTCACCTAGGAATCACCATAGCTGTCATCAGATTCCTCATCATTCTCTGAATCAGCAGAAGGGTCTCTAGCTAAACTAGCATTAGAGCCAAATATGAGAACACACCCACCAGAATTAGCTGTCTACAGAACACTCTTAGAAAAGGAAATCACATCAGCCTTAGAAACAGCTATAATCTGATTATCAGCTGTATGATGAAGCTTATGTAGCTTTTTCTTGTGAACTTCACTACGACATAAAATATCTGGAGATGCAGTATTGTGTTTGGCAAGGGGCCTCTTACCCCAGACTGCTCCTGCACCTAAAGGGATTGGTTCTGCACGTACATACACCAGGTACTGGAACAGCCCAGGAGGATGTGCCTAATCTCTATTTCACAGTGGCTCACAAAGCTACACTAGATGAACATGGGGGAAATAGGTAAGTGATCTTTGGGTTGAGCAATGATCCCCAAAAAAGAATCATTAACCTTTGGCTGAGGCACATTTTTCTTTTTAGTTGTAACTAGATTCGATCAGGGGTACCAGATTTAAGATCAAAAAGTCAGGCAAAAGAGCATACCAACCTGTATGATAAACTGACAGTACTGGATGATGTATCACAATAAGAACTTAACGTTTCTATTAATAAGTATGTCTCCATGCAACTAAACTCTGTCAAACTGTGCTATTATTACAAAAGGTTGAAATATGTTCAGAATTCTTTTACAACTGACAAAAGTTGAAGCATTTCCAGTGCACAAAGTCAAAATACAAAAGCAACCAATGGGCCAAACTAGTGTCAAACATTAGCTTCACACATTATAACCGTGTTGCACTGACATAAAATAATGTTTAATAGAAATTTAAACTATATTTAATTGTTAGAGAGAGAAAGAAAGAGAGTAAAATTTCCACAATACATTCAAATGGTTTATTTTGTGGTAAAATAGTGATTCTGTTACAACAAACAGAACAGAGTTATACATATAATAAATAATGTATAAATCATGAAAAATCCAAGATCTGAAATATTTTCATGTCAAAAGATAAAAATAAACAGGATAACCACAGTAAAGTGAGACCTCTAGACTCTATAATAGCACTCATACACACTGTGCTCCTGAGAGAAATAATGAAAGTTTCCTCAGAAACAGTAAAGACAAACATTTATCAAAGAAACCAAATAAACACTGCAACAAGCAGACATTCCCACATGAATTACTGTAAACAGTTAAATAAAAACATATTAAAATAAATATATTATTTTAAATAAACATAAAAACAGAAAAAAAAATAAACAAATCTAGTAATAAAATGAGAGGAAAGGGGTCAGCAAATGGGGCTCATCTCAGTAAGCCAGAAAAATCAACAGAGGATCCTGTGAAGAGTCAGGACTGTCTTCTTTGGATGGTACTTCCACTGCCTCAGCAGCATTTTGGGTTATCTACCAAGGGAACCCAATACAGACCAGCTTTCAATACTCAGACTATCTTCTGTCTCTCTCTCTCTCTCTCTCTCTTCCTGTTACAGATGATTGGCTAAGCATATCTTGAAAAGGAAGCCTTTAACTGTCATAGAAGTGAATATTTTGGAGTAAGGATTACAAAGGCTTCTGCTAAAGCAGCTAAGCTTATGTGGGAAGAGGCTAAACAAAAGATAATACAAAAACTGAGAAAATGGAAGCTGGCACACTGCTATAGTCATCCCTCTCCACAAAAAAGGAGTGACTACAGGCCCTGGGAACTATCGCCCTATTAGCCTGACAAGTCTGATATGCAAAGTTATGGAACACATCATCATGGACCTAATAAACAAGATATAGGGAATCTCCACACTCTGGATCCCACACAGTTTGGTTTTGTGAAGGGTAGATCATGCCTGCTCAAACTGTTCAACTTCTTTGAGTCAGTCACCAGAGCTGTGGATGAAGGCAAGGTGGTTTATACAGCCTACCTTTATCTGGCCAAGGCCTTTTATACAATTCCCCACTCAGGAATCATAGAAAAACTCACTAAGTTAGGCATCAACCCCTATATTACTAGGTGGGTTGCAAACTGGCTCACAGATAGAACCCACAGTGTGAAAGTAGCTGAATCCAAGTCAGACTGCCAGCCAGTCATAAGTTGAGTCCCACAGGGATTGGTCCTGACTCCTCTACTGTTTGGTATCTACTTCTCAAAAGTCCAGGCCAACATGAAGGGACTCTGGCTGACAAAGTCCACAGACTATTGCAAGTTGGGAGCCATTATTAACTCTACAAATGATGTTGACATCCTTCAGAAAGGCCTCACTGAGACCAACGACTGGTATCAGAACCATGGCCTTAAGTTCAATGCCAAAAAATGTGTCATTATCCCCTTTAGGAAAAACCCAGTTCCCATGAATTAACACTTCAATGGTAGTCCACTGAACACAGAAGGCATTATAAGAGATCTGGGAACACAGGTTGACAGCAACCTCTCTTTTGACCACCACATTGCCACTGTGGTGAGAAAGTCCTTCTATGTGGCACATATCATTACTAAGGATTTAGCATCTAGGAAGAAAGAGGTCATTGTCTCCCTCTACTCTTCCCTCATTAGTCAATCACTGAGTGCAATGCCCCATTTGGCATGTGCCTCACTAGATACATGGAACAACTGGAGAGGCTGCAAAAGTACCTCACAAAGAGGACCCTAGGCCTTAAACACTTGTCCTATATGGGCAGACTCAAAAAACTCAAATATTCTGTCTCATATCACCTACTTAGAGACAATCTCTGCTTGACTTACAAAGCCATGTCTGACCCAGCTCTGTTAGAAATTCTACATCTAAAGAAATCCCAATCCCTCCACACCACACACTCTTGAGACCTCAACCTCATTACCACAATCAACAGAATGTACTGGAGGGACAGGGCCATAACCCAGAGACTGCCGTTGCTATGGAACAGACTTCCCATACATGTCAAACTGAACACCTCACTGGCCCTCTTCAAGAGAAATCTTGATGAGTGGATGGGAAATAGACAATTCACCCCAGGGATCACTCCAGTGGCTCTACTTGACATAGGCACTGGGAACCAAGGTCGGGTGGCACGATGCCAGGGTAATCTTATGGGCTAGGTTTGTAAAGGCTCCAGGATCATTAGCTTAGTACACACCTATGAACCTATGTTGTTTATGGATATTGATAACAAAAATACAAGCAGTGAAAATGTTTTTAGTCCCTTTAGTTTTATATGCATGTCAGGCATGTTTTTATCAACCAGAGGCAATTGTTTAACTCAATAATTAATAAACAGTTGAAGGAATTTATCTGGGAGGGGAAGAGAGCATGAGTTCAGTGAAGTGAGTTTATCCTCCAATAGAACAAGGTGATTGAGGATTACCAGATCTGAAGTAATATTTTAGAGTAATAGTGTGGGATGAGACCAAGGAAAAGTTTGAACTAAAGGCAATGCCTTCCTTATCAAGGATTGATATCAGAGGATAGTGAAAGGGAAAGGAGTAAAGGAGTCCTAAGTTAAAGACCCGCTCTGGTAATATTTTTAGTTGAATCTGGAACAGAAGCTGCTGTTAACAAAGGCATAATTAGAAGGGCATATAAATATTGCATTTTAACTATAAGAATCAATCAAAGGTTAGAAAAGATTGGAAAGAGAGAGACTGGAAAAGAAATGTACTATGGAACAATACGGTGACATGCATGGCTGTCAAGTGTTCAAAAAATCCAGAAGGTTTAGAATTTTTGCTTGGCAGTGTTTGCATAAGTCCTTTTATACCCCAAGTAGATTTCAAACCATTTCTTCTCAGGTCAATAGCAAATGTTAGAGGTGTGATAGGGAAGAAAGAGGTAACCAGGAGCATGTTTTGTGCTGAGTGTAATGAGTTAGCAGATATTAAAATTTCCCTACTGTCTGCTTGGTCTGAAATATTGGGGGATCAAATGGTTGCAATTAAGGAAATAATTTTTATGAGCTGGGATACAGGATCTGAATTATACAGAAATTGCAATGCCTTGTTAAGTTTAATTCTGTTGTCTGCCAAAAAAAAAAAAATACAAGTACTAGAAAATGAAAATCAAAACCTGTAACCAATGTATTTTAAGTACCTAATATTGTAAAATAAATAAAAAATGGAAAAGAGATCTTTAGAAAAGGGAAGAAGCAAATTATATTGAAATAAATGGAATTTGTGGGAACAACGTATGATGTAAAATAATGTTCATGAGGAGGACTGAGGTTTAAGGGAATGCAGGAGTTGAGCAATGTATGTAATGTTGGACTGAATGAGAGGTTATAAAGAAATAAAAAAAAATGTATATGTATGGGGCATGCCCAAGATGGTGATCAGTTAGCAGCACAATATTTTTGCTCCGCTTCATTGTATTCTTTCTGACAGGATTTTATTATATAAATTCAACAAAAATCTGCTTTCTTATATATTTCAAGTCTCCTAAACTAACTTAGATAATATTTTGGAAGAAAAAAAAAGTTTTTAAGACATTTTTCAACTTTTTCCTTTCAGAAGTATTATTACCTGTTTAAGAAAAATGAGCTACTCATAAATTAACTCCCAGGAAGACTCAGTGAAAAAGGAATTGCAAACTACTGTGAGCAGCATCCAGCAACTTTCTATAAAACTTGATAAACTTGAGGCTAAGATGGACTACATAAAATAAGATTGCAGAAAACAAATGGACTTGTTAAATGAAGTTGTAAACCAACAATCTGACAGATCTCATCAATGGAGGAAGCAGTACATGACTTAGATGGAAGAATGACAAAGTGAAAACCATACAGAATTCATATTAAAACAAAATACTTTGTTGTTGGAGAAGGTAGAAGATCTAGAAAACATAAAAAAAATCAAGATATATGGATTCCAGAGAAAGAAGAAGGGGACAAAATGTTACAATTTTTGAATAACTGGTTACCAAAAGCTCTTAACCTGCCAGAGGCTCTCTCTTTTGCCATTGAGAGAGCCTGTAGATCTCTTTCATCTTCAGCACAGAAAAAAACCCTCCAGTTCCATGTTCTACCTTTGTTAAATTCCTTTCTAGCCAAGACAAGAATTTGGTACTGAAATCAGCCTGGTCTAATTCTCCAGTAAAAATAAAAGACAATATCATCAGGTTTGATAATGACTATACTTCTTTGGTCATGACTAAAAAAGAGCCTGTGTTCCATTTCTAAAAAGGTTTGAGGAAACTGGATATTAAAGCTCAATTAATTTTCCCTGCCAAAATTAGGATTTCTTTACCTGATGGACAAAAAACTTTCAATACACTAGAAGATGCCTTAGAATTTTTCACAAAGAAAGAAATTATTAGGCAAAACTGAAGGAATGGACTTGTCTCTTTCCAGTTTGAAGAGACAAGCAACAAGAAATGGTTGGTCTCAAAGAAAAGAATGCAAAATAATAAAAGAAAAGTAATGGTACTGTTATAATTTAACTTAATAATCTCACATAAATGTTGTTGTCGGTTTTACAGTTTCATCATCAAAAACAGGAATAAGGTAATTTTTTTTATTTTTCTTACCAGTATTATTAATGTTTTAGGGTGACCACAGTGGTGCAGCAGTTAGCGTTGCCGCCTCACAGCAAGAGGTTCTCTGGTTCGATCCTCGGCTGGGGTGCCTTCTGTGCGGAGTCTGCATGTCCTCCTTGTGGTCGCTTGGGTTTCCTCCGGGTGCTCCAGTTTCCTCCCATATCCCAAAGACATGCTCTAGGTGGATTAGACACTCTAAATTGGCCTTAGGTGTGAGTGTGTGCATGTGTGTGCCTTCTGTGGAAGGTTGGGCGCCGTGCTGGCAACTCGACACCGTAAAGCTCCACTGCCAATCATGAGCGGACAGGTGATCCACTGTGGTGACCCCTAACCGGGAAAAAGCCGAAAGAAGAAGAAGAAGATTATTAATGTTTTACTATTAGATATAAATAGTTATTTTTCAATTTTCTTCTTCTCTTTATCGATAGATACAAGTTATTAACAGAAAAGAATGTGTCTTAGTTGTTACTGTCTTCATTTCTATTCACTTCAATTCATTAATAATTAATACTTTTATTTTTCCTTTTGAAGAGGAGAATGAGAGGGGAAAAGGGCAACATTAGATTTGGCATTTTATACAGAAAATGTAGCCTTATATCGAATAGATTATTCAGTTGTCTTATTGTAGTGTTCCTGGCTCGTATTTTTTCACAGACACTGCATCCTTGCTAATTTGTGACAGGTTCTCTTTAATGACTGTTTGCTTGATTTCCTTTAAATATAATATTTTTTATTTTATATGAATATAATAATGATATAGGAGATATGTACTGAGTTTATGGACTGTGCTACATATTTAAAGTCATGTGCATTAATTTTTATCTGTTTTATGGTTTTCTTTATCCTTTCATTATTTGAGATTGGTATCTCAATTGTGAGCTGTTTGACAAACAGTCAAGCTTCTTTTTAAGTTGTTTTCATACTCTTAACATAAACTTCATCAAAAGAGTGTAGTTTTAATAGCTCGAGACTCTTCTATGCACAGCAGCAGCTTATACTATTCTTTGGTGCAGTCTCCAAACAAGGAGGAATGTCCTGAACTTTGACTCAATGCTGAACATAGAGTATGTGATGGAATTCTTAAATGAGCAGTAAATGGAAACATTTTTAAATCATAAAAGGCTAAACTATTATTTGTTTTTTCTCCAGTAGTGTCTAAAATCAAGACCGCTCTATAATGTTATGTTTACAGTGCCCAAACAAAATCATCAAGACCACTTGTAATGAAATGGTAAAGTAACTGCTATATTGCTGGATGTCATTTAGAAATGTAATAAGTGTTTCTTTGTTGCAGATGTCTTTGATATACTGTTTTGCTTACATTAAATTCAGTAGAAATGAAGCACTATAATTATACATATGCCAATATTCTATGTCTAGGATCTATGCTTTATTACAATAGTGATATCATTTTAACATTTAACTACTGTTGAATAATGGTGTGGCTGCTATTAACATACTGTATGGCTTGCATTGTATTCAGTAGAAATGGAACACTATTTGCATACCAGTTTTACATTTGTATGTGTGAAGAGATTTCCTCTTTAGTTATCAGATGCAGAGTAACTTGTCAGTTTTCAAACCTCGGGATATGTTGAGAACTGTTCATGCCTTCATATCTGAATAATTCAGCAAAAGGGTTAAATATCTTTTGTAAAGCAAGTAATGGTTGCTCTTCCTTTCCGTAGATAGTTTTTGGAGTATTATCATCTTTTCTGGCCAGCATGATATATTTGATGAGGATAGATATATCATTTTTAACACTAAGAACTATAGCATACTTTATCTTTTATGCTTTTAAATTTTTTTCAGGTTTTATTACACCAAACTCATCAGGAATCAGGGCAGATTTATATTTTAAAATGAAAAGTTAATGTCGCATACTTCTTTAACAATGATTTATTAGGTCATTTTTTGTTAACTGATGAGCATGTTGTAATTACTAGTTTCAATATTATTGTAGTATATTTAGGAAGATGTAGCATCTGCATAGGCTTGTTGGTTGTTAAATGGATCAGTTAATGAGTGGTTTGAATGATTTCATCATAAAACCAGTAATCTTTCATTTCATGACTGGTGGTCTAAATGTTTCTATGGTTGATTTTTTAATGTTAGGCTTACTTATTTTATCCATAAAAAATAATTTCTTAGTACCTGGTTTTTATACTTTACCCTGAACCAACTACTTTTAGATTCAGTGTTTTTTTTTTTTGTTGTTGTTTTATTTAATGTCTATTTATAATTGCCTTTCATTAAATATTAATGGACTTAATAGTTTAAATAAATATTTGAATTTACACAAAGCCAACATATTTTTTTCTACAAGAAACATATACTAAACGATGATGTTGCTGGATCGCCATTGAAAGACTATAAGGTATTAGTGGGGTCTCATTTTAAATCAAAAAGAAGAGGCATTTTGATGCTATGGAGAAAGTCGTTACCTATGCCTAAACGTTTCTGATAAAAATAGAATGTTGGCATTAGTTGTAATAGAGAGCAATAAACAATTGTATACATTTGTAAATACATATTGGATACCTGGAATTGGAGAAAAAATTATTAAAAAAATATTTAGGCATTATAACATTGAATGCAAATTGAGAATTAATAATTGCAGATAATTTTAATTGCATTTTGTCTGGTATAAATACTACAAATGGATGGGAACCTAAATTACCATCAGTTTCTAAACATTCAAAAAATATTACTGATTTAAATATGCATAATATATATCCTTTAAAATCTGCAAAATCCCTTAGTTATACACATTATTCATATAGATTTGGTATTGAAACTAATGAAACTAATACTGATAAAGTTTTAATTCTATATGCCGAAACTGAAGCATAGATAACATCATGCCCATTATCTGACCACAATGCTATAAAGTTTACTATTAATTTAAAGCCTAATAATTTGATTTATTGCAAAAGAAGTCTGGCCTATACAATAAAAATAAAAGATTTCAAGGATTGTTTTAAAAATAAAATAATCAGTTAACTGACATAAATAACGGAGAAGTAACAGAAGTTATTTTGTGGAATGATTTAAAAGCATATCTCTATGGAATAATTAAAAATTGATATTCAAGCAAAAGAAAGGAATGGGATGAAGAATTAAAAACAGTGCAATTCAGTATAGATAAATTAAAACCAGACTTGAAGCCTAATGATAAGACTACAAATTCTGAACTAAAAACTTTAAATTAGAAATATCTTTATACACCTCATCATATAATTTCAATAAGCTTAGAAAAACTGAAATTACAGTCTTACTCAACAAATACTAAAAGATTGCATAAATTAGCTATTAGATCCAAGAGAAAAATAAGCACACATTATATAAAAGAATTAATGTTTAAACAAGGGGAGAACGTAAAAGATGTAATGGATTTAAAAGATATACTAGAATATTTTAGAAGCTATTATGAGAGAATTAAAAAGAAGTTATGTTCTTACCATAACGTTCCATGTGGAGTGTTCATCTCGCCTTTGTTCTTACACACGGGTTCGGAGCCGATCCTCAGCTCTGAGTCGGCCGCATAGCAAAGCTCTGCATCTTAGAGAAGCTCGAGACCAGGCTATATCCCACAATCCTCCCTGCCATTACTCAGATCTAGTTTGCAAGCAAACCAGACCAACCATAAACCTGAGGTGCTAAGGCTACATACCGCCACAAAAATTCAGAGTTACTATCTCACTGATAAATTAACTAAAGGGTAACGAAATATACCCCATGAGGTAAGAGGCAATATACCTGGAAGAGGTAAAGGCATGTGGACCAGACTCTAGTCCTACTCGTTCTTCCAAACACGTGAGGAAGGGAAGGGGGGGAATGTAAGAACAAAGGCGAGATGAACACTCCACATGGAACGTTATGGTAAGAACATAACTTCTTTATGTGAGAGTGTTCAATCTCGCCATTTGTTCTTACAGACGGGTAGTGTCCCTAGCTCCGTCACCCTGAGTGACTCATGGAAGAACGTTCCTGAGCACAGTGGAACCAAAAGATGTCCTGTCTTTGGAGGCTTTGTCAACTCTATAATGAGCGATGAAAGTATGTGGTTTAGACCACGTGGCTGCTGCACAAATCGTGTCCAAAGGCAGGCGAGCTGCATGAGCCAAGGAAGTGGAAATGGATCTAGTAGAATGGCCCTTAGGTTTGGTGGGCAAGGCCTGATTCGACTTAGAATACACAAAAGCTATACAATCAGTAAGCCATTTAGAAAGTGTACGTTTTGTAACTGCCATGCCCTTTTTATTGTCTGCAAATGCAACAAAAAGTTGATCTGTTTTTCTGTAATCCTTAGTCCTGTCCAAATAAAATCTTAGCTGTCTGTGGACATGTAACTTGTGCAGCATATATTCCAACTTGCTGGTATGGTTTTTGAAGAAAGTAGGGAGTTCAATGGACTGATTAATATTTATGACAGAACATACCTTAGGAAGGAAAGACGGGTTTATTCGTAAGGAAACTCTATCTGGGTGGAAAATTAAGTAAGGTGGTTTAACTGATAGTGCTTGCAGCTCTGACACTCTCCGAGCTGAAGTAACCGCTACAAGAAAAAGAGTATTCCACGACAAAAACTTCAGGAGGCAAGAAGAGGCTGGATCGAAGGGTGGCAACATTAGTTGTGACAATAACAAATTTAAATTCCATGGGAATAAAGGGTCTCTGACGGGCGGTCGAAGATGGAAGGAACCTTTCATAAAAGCCTTACAAAGCCTGTGGGACATAATAGAAGAACCGTCCTCACCAACATGGAAGTTGGATATGGCCGCCAACTGAACTCTTAGTGTGGAAGTAGAGGCTCCTTCGTGGAAAAGGATGGATAGAAATTCTAGAACTTCATGTAAAGGAGCTACCAGGGGGTCGAAGTGTTGGCTAGATGCCCAGTACACAAAGCGTTTCCATTTACTCCTGTAGAGTTTTGTAGTGGAAGCCTTATGAGAGGCAACCAAAATGCGTTGAACTGCCGGAGAAAGTATATCAGACCTGGCTAGGCGGGGAAGTGGAGTAGCCAAGCTGCTAGTTTGAGGGATAGAAGAGATGGGTGAGGAACTCCCGATGAATGTGTCAGTAGATCTGGTACTGGGTCCAGGATCCACAGTTCCTCTGTTTGATGGGCTCGAAGAAAGGGGAACCATATCTGTCGAGGCCAGAATGGGGCTATGAGTATAATTGTCCTTTCCAGGTTCATGGCTTTCTGAAGAAATTTGGGAATCAAGGGGGTAGGTGGAAATGCATATAGGAGACCCGGGGGCCAATCGTGTATCAGTGTGTCCCTGGGGACATCCCCTGGAGGGGGTAGAAGGGCAAAATAGCTTCTGCATTTGGTATTCATCGGGGAGGCGAATAGATTGCAGCAAGGCTGGCCCCATCTGCGGAAAATTCTTTCCGCCACCTGTAGTTTGAAGGACCACTCGTGAGGTAACAGGATGGCTCTGCTCAACCTGTCCGCAATGACGTTGGATGACCCCGGGATGCGCGTTGCTATCAGAAAGCGACCCGTGGATTCTGCCCATTGCCAAATTCTCATGGCCTCTCTGCATAATGGGTAAGATCTGGTTCCCCCTTGTTTGTTTATGTACCAGACTACAGACATGCTGTCTGTCTGAACTGCTACTGTTCCTAGAGGTAGGAGGGTTTGAAAGTGTTGCAATGCCAAGAACACCGCCCTCATTTCCAGAACATTTATGTGCAGGTTGTACTCCATGTTGGACCATTCCCCTTGGACTGTTCTTCCCTGAAAATGTCCCCCCCACCCTATCAGGGAAGCGTCCGTGGTTATCGTGGCCATCGGATTCGGTAGAACAAATGGACGACCCATAGTGAGATCCTGACTGAACACCCACCATGAGAGGTCTCGCTTGCAAGAATCTGTTATCAGAATCTCGTGCATTAGGGGTAACTGCTGGAACGACCACTGCGTGAAAAGCAGCCATTGGAGGAGCCTCATGTGCAATCTCCCCATAGGAACTGCAATCAGGGACGCTGCCATGAGTCCCAAAACCTTCAACACCAGTTTGGCCGGGGCTTTCCTGCTTTGCAGTAGAAGAAGAACCTGTTCCTTGAGGGATGAAGCCCTTACTGGAGGGAGCTTTACCAGTGTTAAGCGCGTATCTAGGTCTGCTCTGATGAATGAAATATGCTGTGAGGGCAGTAAGGCAGATTTTTCGAAGTTTATGGAAATCCCTAGGTGGGAACAAAGGTTGACTGTATAGTCTCTGGCTTGTATGAGGCGGCCGGTGGTGGCGGTGAGGAGCCAGTCGTCCAGATAGGGAAACACCCGGAATCCTAGACATCTCAAGTGAGACGCTACCACTGCCATGCATTTGGTGAATACCCTGGGGGCTGAGGTGAGCCCAAAGGGCAGGGCTCGAAATTGAAAATGACTGGCTCCCAGCCGGAAGCGCAGGTGATCTCTGGACGGTCTGGCCATCTTGATGTGGTAGTACGCGTCCTTGAGATCTATTGAGCACATCCAGTCATCCTTCTGCAAAAATGGAAGGATCGATTGAAGCGTGACCATCCGGAACTTTTCCTTCTTCATGAAGGTATTGAAATTGCTGAGATCCAAAATGGGTCTCCAGTCCCCTGTCTTTTTTGGAACTAAAAAGAACCTTGAGTAAGTTCCGGATCCTTTTTGGTCTGCCGGGACTGGCTGAATGACTCTTTTTTTGAGCAGCTTTGAAATTTCTATTGCTGCTGGGCTTCACAGAAGGGGTGGCACATCTGGAAACCTTCTTTGTTGGGGTGGAGTTGACATAAAGGGGATTTTGTATCCTCTGGTTACAATGCTTTTTACCCAGGAGTCTGAGGTGAGAGTTAGCCAGGCCTGTGGGTATAAAGCCAAGCGACCCCTGACTGCCTCCAGAGCAGGACAGTCGGGCCCCCGTTCAGGAGTGCTGGAAAGGCTTACCAGGGATAGGATCCCTGTCGCCTTGGTTCTGCGGACCCCCTCTGTCGCCAGGGCGACGTCTTCCATGTCTGCCCCTCCCTCTGCCTCTGGGGGGGGGGGTAACTCTGTGTGGCCTGGAAAGATCCCCGAGTTTTACGGAAGCACATTTTTCCGCCTCGTTGCCCTTTGGGGTACGGTCTAGATGGAACGGAAAAACGGACTCCGACAGCAGACAGAGTCTTTCCTTCTTGCTCACACCGAGTTAGTGTCTCTTTCACTTTGGGCACAAAAAGAGTGGCACCATCAAAGGGGGCGTTGGCGAAGGAAGACTTGAAGGCTTCCGCAAATGAGCACAGCCGCATCCAGGATTGTCTTCGTAGAGCAATCGCTGAAGCTGCGGCTCTACTCGACCCTTCAGCCACATACAAGATGAGCCTCAAGGACGAGTTCACTATGGAGATAAGGGTGTTAAGCTGTGCTGTTACCTTATCTGAAACAGCAGCATCTGTGTTACCCTGGAGGGTATCTCTCAGCTCCTTGATGAGATCCCTCTGTAGACGTGTAAAATGTGTCAAATAGTTTAGCGAACACATGGAAAAAGTCACTGAACTAAAAACGCGCTTCCCGTATCTGTCCATAGTCCTAGAATCCTTATTAGGAGGATGAACAGAAGAGGAAGACTCAGACATCTCCTTTTTAGTGGCTGCAGCCACCACTATAGCGTCAACCGGAACTCCTTTGTTGAGATAAGTCTTGTCCTGGGGAGCGGTAATAAATTTGCTTGGTTTTCAAGGGACCGGTTCCACTGTGTCCGGTGTCTCCCACGCCCTTCGAACAATCAAATCCATTAATTCATCGAAGGGCAGAGTAACCCAGGAGGTAGAAGGTTGAGCACCAAAAGCCTTCAGCAACACCGACTCGTCCTCAGTGGGGGCTAGGGACTGCCAATCACCCCCCTGTTTTAAAATCTCCAAGATGTCCGCAAATGAGACATCCTCGGAGGGGGATTTTGGGGACCCCTCTGACTCATCCAAGTCAGTGTCAGAAGTTAGAGATTCCTGCGGGGAATCTAAGTGCCTCCTCTTGCACAATCTTTTCCTCGGAACCTCATCGGAGGGGGATTCCGGTGAGGCCTCCGAGGAACAGGGGGCACCCTCTGGGGGTGGCTGAGACAATGGTGCTCCACGCTTTGGATGTGTCGTGGGAACAGAAACAGAGAGCGGTTCCTTAGGGGAGGGAGAAGACGCCTCTGATGAAGTGGTTGTCTGTGTAGACAAAACCTAGGTCAAAAACCCCTGAACCTTGGGTCGAGGACTCCCCCGGTACCGAAGAACATGGAAGAATCCCGCCCATGGGTCTCGACCCCGAGGACGGAGCCGAGCCAATCTGCGCCGAGGCCCCGAGAGGGAGAGTCGGCACCGAAAGGTCGGTACGACTCTCGGTCCCGGAACCAAGGAGAGATCGTCGACTCCGCGACTCACCTATAGGTTCCAAAGGAGTCGAGGTCAATGGTGTCGATCGTGCAATGGACGGTTTCGGCACCGAAGGCTCCACTATCATCGGCTCATCCTCTTCCGGCTCCGAAGACTGGATGGGTCTCGAAGGAGGACCTGTTGGAGATAAAGGGAGGCCTTCTAGTTTCGACACCAATTGGGAGGAAACTGCAATCAACTTGGAAAGGGCCGTGTTCTCCATAAGTTTCTGCATGACACGATCCACATCAGTATCGGATAACGGTCTGGAAGATCGGGTCGAAGGGGCTGAAGATGGCACCGACCGAAGAATGGAAGGTGGCGGTAGCTCCGACACCGGTTCCAAGACCTGGGGCTCAGTGAAAGATAAACGTTCGACGCTCGGCCCCAAAGTCTGTGGAACCGGCGAACGAACTTTAGAAGATGAACTCGGAGCCGATGAAATGGGCTCCGACATCTTCGACCCCTTCGAGGACTTAGAAGCCTGGTCAGACTTGTCCAAAGCCTCCTGGAAAGCAGGCTTAAGAAGTCCCCTGTCTATAAGTTTCCTGCGTCTATCTGTCATGACCCTCCCACTGAAGGAATGGCATACAGAGCAATCCTCTTGCAAGTGGAGAGGGCCAAGACAGTAGACGCAGGAAGTGTGGTTGTCAGTGATGGACATTTTCTGCCCACACTGTCACCTTTTAAAACCAGACTAGACATAATAGCAAATACACTTTTACTGTAAAAAGGAAAATTTAAACACTAGCTATAATTAAGAGAAAAAATATATATATATATATATAGCTATAAGTTATAGAAAGGTAGGCCCCAAAGGGAAACCTATAAAAAACAATGACAGAACTAACTACACTACACACACACACACACACACACACACTATAGTAAGATCAAAAACTAAATTCTCAATAACTATAAGAACTTTTAACAAAACAATAACTATCTTATCTGCAATAACAAAGTTTTCTCTGGTCCGAGCTCTCTTATCGATGTGATCTGTTGCAGCGGCAAACTAGATCTGAGTAATGGCTGGGAGGATTGTGGGATATAGCCTGGTCTCGAGCTTCTCTAAGATGCAGAGCTTTGCTATGCGGCCGACTCGGAGCCGAGGATCGGCTCCGAACCCGTGTGTAAGAACAAATGGCGAGATTGAACACTCTCACATCAATAATAAGATACATTTTGAGAATAATAGTATTACTGATAACTTTTTGAAAAATTTTCTAAAACATAAATTAACTAAAGAACAAATAGTACTGATAAGTCATGTTCATTCAAAGAATTAAAATATCAAATTAATAATCTTAAAACAAAGTACCAGGCATTGATGGCTTAATCCCAGATTTATATAAATTAATTCCAGATAATATTTTATGTATATTACTAAAAAAATTTGAACAAATTAAATCTACTTTAATTATCCCTCCTTCTTGGCACTATTCCCTTGTTTCTCCAATTTTAAAGCAAACTAAAGATATTAAACTTTTCTCTAACTACAAACCTATTTCATTACCAAATGTTGATTACAAAATATTTATATATATATATATATATATATATATATATATATATATATATATATATATATATATATATATATATATCCTTGCTAAAAGATTAAATCTCATTATGTCAAAGTTAATAAATGATGATCAAACTGGGTTTATTTTACATAGAAAGGTTCAAGATATTATTATTAGACTTAATACTCTAATTGATATAGCTAATAAAATGAAAAAAAAGAATTGTAAATAGTAAGTTTTTGGCTTCATCAATTGGACTTATTTATTTATAGTACACAAACAATATAATTTTTTGGAAAAAATATAAATCTTATTACAAACCTTTATAGTAACTCTATCTTTTGTTAAAATTGGTTCTTGGTTATCTAGCTCTTTTAAAACTTTAATGTACTAAACAAGGATGCCTTTTGTCTCCCTTATTATTTGCTTTAGCATTGAACCTTTTGCCACTTACATTAGATCTAATGATAAAATTAAGGGACTTCTAATATACTGTAATTATAGTTGTAAAATCCAACTATTTGCAGATGATATCTTAATGACTACTGGTGACACTGAAGTTTCATTATAACATATAATTGTTTCTATAGATTTTTTTGAAAAATATTCATTTTTAAAATTTAATAATAACAAAAGAAAAACTTTACTTATAAATAAAAAATGACTAAATATTTAAAGTATTTTGAAATGTTTAACTGGAAAAATACACAAATTGATTACCTATGGCTTGTTATTAGATATTCTGTAAAGGACTCCACTGTAACAAATTATAGTAATTTAATAAATATAGTAATTACATTAAATTAGGTGACAAATGGAATTAATTATTTTTTACAATGAAAGACTGACTCACACTGACAAAAATGATTATTTTGCCAAAAATTCTATGGTACGTCCAGTCATAAATAATCCTTCCCACTAAAACATTTTCAAAATGTTGAACTCTATTCTTATAAAGTTATTATGGTTTCTTAATAAACCAAGAATATCTTTGATTGGCATACTAAAGATTGGCAAGATGGTGGTTTGGGTTTCCTTAATATTGATTTTTATATCAAGTCTACTATTTTAAATGTAATCTCATTATGGTTAAACTCTTCATATCATTCTAATTGGAAGTCCATTCATGAAAGATTACTCGATAGTAATAAGCATGTTATAATTCCTCATCAGCTATTTGGAATAAATATATTTTACTGAATTTTGAAAGACTTTTGTTTAAGTGATAGGAAAAAAAAATAATCTCTGCTCCTTTTCTAGACAGTATTATATATACACATTTAAAAGAGTTATGAATTCAAGTTATATAGTTAAAGACTTGTTGCTTTTTTATTACCTATACCTAATTCTAATGGCTGTTTGGAGACATTTAGTATAAGAAACATGTTAGAATTTAAAGAAACAATTTTAATCTTCTGGCATCAATTTTTAAATGGGAATGAAATATATACTACAGATCTTCTACTTGCAAAATATTGTTTACAGAAAAATACTTGGATAAATATACAGAACTGTAAAAAAATGTAACTGATAAAATTAAAATTTCCATGGATTATCAAGAAAAGCATATCCCTAAAATCCTAGAATTTGTCTTCAATATTAACAGCAATGTATGTAGAAATACACTTACCTATCAACAATATATAAGATCTTAAGATGGAGTTCACATCTTTAGATTCATCCTTTTGGAATTATATTTTAAAAATGAATGGGCTTGATTTGTCTAATAGTGACAAAAAGCTAATTCTAAAGTCTAGTGGAAAAACTACATCTTCCCTTCACTGAAGAAATTATACTTGGAAATTTCTTCACAGAGTTTTTTAACCCCTCACAAAATTGATTTAATATATAAAACTGGAAAAATTAATTGTTGGAGATGTAATGATACTGTTGCTGATTGAATTCATATTATAATAGAATGCAAAATGGTCACATCATTCTGGACTGAGTTTAGGAATTTTTTCAAGCATTACGGACAGATAAATGTAATGCAACTAATTCTTTTATTTTGTTTAATACTCCAATTCCAGATTATATCCCTATATTACAAATGTCTCTCCTTTGGTCCATTCTAGCCATAGCACGAAAAAAGTCACAAAGAACTGGAAAAATAAAACTCCTTTAGCTTTTACTGAATTCATATTTTTGGCTAAAGATGTTTGCAAGAAAGAACTGTTTTAAAATTGAGAACTTCTAATTTCACACATCAGAATAGATATTGGCTAAAGTTAAATGATTTGTTAGACAAATATTAACGACTTGGTTTATTTTATTGATTTTTTGTGGAATTTTGTAAATAGTTTTTTTCATTTGTTGACTCTATGATTATTTAAATTTGTATAGTTTTTCTCTTTAAAATTGAATAAAAAATTATAAAAAATGTATAATGTATGCAAATGGAAAAATATCAATATGGTTTGCTTTCTTTTATTCTTTTATTAATGTACGTGTGTTGTGTCTTAAGTGATGATTTAATAAAGGTGTTTAAAAACCTGTAAATGTTCTCCTTGTTTTTGAGTAATTCTTACTTAAAGTATAAGGGCTAAAAATAAGAATGTTTAACTAGGTTTCTAAATATCCTCATGGATCAATAGCCTAATATGTAATGCTAACCAGAGATCCCATAGAAGTATTATAGATACTTCAGAAATTTTATGAAGATGTGTATAAATAAGAAGACTGTACAAACCAAGTAAAGGCACAAATGAAAATATTTATGAAAGACTTAAATATGTCAAGGTTAGAGAAGGATGAAGCTCAATGATCAATAGCTAGGATAGGAGGAAATGAGAAAAAAATGCTGATGTATAATCAATCAACAGTGAAGTTGTCAAGATCAGATGATATTCTTGGCAAAGTTTGGATGTTGGGGGGGGGGGTGATAATGACTTTAAAGTTTTATCTAAAATTTTTTTGAAAGAGGGCAAATTACCAGCAACTGGTAAGAAAACTCTATAGCTTGTACTACCCAAAAAGGGCAAGCATCCATTTATGCCATCTTCATATTCACCCATTTCAATTTTAAGTTGTGATTTTAAAGTGCTTATGGCCATACTAGTTAAAAGAATAGCAAAGGTGTTAATAAAATTGATAAAGATAGATCAATGTGGTTTTGTGTAGGAGAACAATCATTTGACAATGTCAGCTGAATAATGATGGTCCAGAAGGAAGCAGAATATAACAAATACTTCTCTTTTTGTTGGGTCTGGGTGCAGATAAAGCATTCAATAGAGTCATCTACGATTTTATGAGAAGGGCAATACTAGCATTTGCATTTCCTAATAAAATATTAAGGTTTATTAGGAGGCTACATGTAGGGTCAGAGTCAAGAATTGAGGTAGGAGAATTTCTTTCTTATAAGCTGTGTTTGAACAGAGGAACAAGGCAGGGGTTTCATATTTTTCCACTGTTATTTGATTTGTTTTTAGAGCCAAGGGCAAAAAAAAAACTCACATATTCAAGGATATAACTGGTATGGTAATCAAGAAATGTTAGTTTTATTTGCTGATGATATTAAGTTATACTTGATAAATCTAGAAAAAAAGGTATTTTAATGTTATGGAACATTATGAGACAGTTTCAAATATAGAAAATCAAAGAAAGCTTTAGTAGTAAGCTATGTACCCAGACAATAAGTGGTTCAATTGCATCATATTTATGGGGACGTCACAGGATGAAATATTTAGGTATATACATTAAATATGATTTTATTATGACAGCTAAGGTTATAGAGGGAAGAGATGAAACAGAGGATAATACAGAAACTGACA